>NC_037670.1:153171016-153430269 GCF_003255815.1 Theropithecus gelada
CCTCCCAGGTTCACGCCATTCTCCCGCCTCAGCCTCCCGAGTAGCTGGGACTACAGGCGCCCGCCACTTCGCCCAGCTAGTTTTTTGTATTTTTTAGTGGAGACGGGGTTTCACCGTGTTAGCCAGGATGGTCTCGATCTCCTGACCTCGTGATCCACCCGTCTCGGCCTCCCAAAGTGCTGGGATTACAGGCTTGAGCCACCGCGCCCGGCGTTTTTTGTACTTTTTAGTAGAGACGGGGTTTCACCATATTAACCAGGATGGTCTCGATCTCCTGACCTCGTGATCCGCCCGTCTCGGCCTCCCAAAGTGCTGGGATTACAGGCTTGAGCCACCGCGCCCGGCCATGTCCCCAGTTTTCTTTCTTTAAACCTCCACCTGGCTCTTCTGTCCTCTCCTTCCATTTCTTGACCTCCTTGTCACCTCCTGTCTCTGGTGGGCTCTTTCCTCTTGCCCCTTCAGCCTCCTCCTTCATACTGCATCCCTGTCCCTTTGTTCTCCTGGTCAGTGCCAGGGGTGGGTGATCCAAGTTGAATTCCAAGCCAGATTCCTTTTTTGGTTCCTCCAAGGACAGCATGGGAAAGCATGAAGCCAATGAGACGTGACTGGCGGGGCCTCTCTGCACCTGTTAAGGGAGGCAGATGAGAGCACTTCTCTTGCTGCCTGGGACCTGAGCTTGTGGCCCCTAAATCCCTTTTTGCCAACACCCACGTCCCTTTGTCTCTGGAAAGCAGCAAGGCAGGTGTCCCACATTCCACCGCACCACCAAATAAAGAGGCAGCTTTTGTTACTTCTGTGGGCTTCCGGAAGGTTTAGGGGAGCTGCCCTAGAAAACGGCAGGGACTCTGGGGAGAACTGAGATCAAGCCAAAAGAAAAGTATAAATGGAGAAAAAAAGGAAGGCCGGGAAGCAGGCCTGGACAGTAGCAAGCAGAGGTGTGAGAGGGGGAGGAAAGGAGACGGGGACAGAAAATGTAAGCAAAGGTAGATACAGGAAGGGTGGTCAATGAAGGGGCTTGCAGAGGAGGAAAGTGGCAGGAAACGTGTCACACAGGGAAGAGTGTGGGCATTGGTCTGGGATGACCTAGATTCCTGGGCCCAGCTCTACCACTTATAAATTGTGTGATCTTGGGCAAGTCACTTATCTTTCTGAGATGTCATTTCTTATCTGTAAAATGGGACTAATTTATTTATCACCTACTTATGAGGTGCCTTTATACTTGGAGGACCAGCTATAAATGAGACAGACCACATCCCTGCCCTAATGAAGAGTACATTCTAATGGAAAGAGGCAGAAAATAAACAACACAAGTTCAGGTGGCAATAAATGCTATGAACACGACATAATAATATGATATAGAGAGGAGATGGGATGGGAGTTTATTTTATTTTATTTTGAGACATAGTCTCACTCTGTTGCCCAGGCTGGAGTGCAATGGCACAATCTCGGCTCACTTCAACCTCCACCTCCCGGGTTCAAGCGATTCTCGTGCCTCAGCCTCCCGAGTAGCTGAGATTACAGGCATGTGCCACCACACCTGGCTAATTATTGTATTTTCAGTAGAGATGGAGTTTCACCATGTTGGCCAGGCTGGTCTTGAAGGGAGTTTGTTTTAGATATGGCAGTTAGGAAAGTCGTCTTTGAGAAGTTGACATTTGAGCTAAGACCTGAATAATGAAAAGGATCCAGCCATCCAAGATCTGAGGGAGGAGCGTACCAGGCAGAAGCAACAGCAACTGCAGAGGCCCAGAGGTGAGAATGAGCTTCATTTGTTTGAGCGATAGAATAGAGGCCACTGTGTTTGCAGCAAAGTGCATGTGGAGGACCCTGGTAAGAGAATGTTCTGAGGCAGGCAGAGGCCAGATTACAATGGATCTTATAGGCCAGCCAAGAGGCTTGGCTTTCATGTAAGTGTGGTGGAAAGCCAGGAGAGGGTCTTAGCCAGGACTGGGATGATACGATCTGCTTTACATTTTTAAAAGAGAACTTGGCCACTAAGTGGAAACACTTAGGATGGAGGGAAGGGACTCAGAACAGTGAGTCCTGTCAGCAAGTTACTGCAATAGTCCAGTCAAGAGATGATGGTTGCTTGAGTTAGGGCTGTAGAAATGGAGATGATTCAGAATATATTTTGAAGGTGAAGCCCTCGGGATATGCTAATGAATTGGATCAGGGGACAACAGAGACATCAAAGATGACTTTGCCTTGAGAAAATTGATGGAAGGTGGTGATGTTTATTGAATTGGGAAAGACTTGGCAAGGGGTAAGTTTTGGGGGTAGGGGAGCCATTTAAGACATGTTTTCTACTGTTGAGTTTGAAGTAACTGTGGACATCCAAGTGAATATATTGAGGCAGTTGGATATATAAAGGCGGAACCAGGGAGAAAACAGGGCCGGAGATGTAAATTTGGAGTCATTAGCATATAATTGGCATTCGAATCCATGGGAAGTAATGGTGCAGTCACATGGAGAGACACCAGAAGAGGAGAAAGGGTCCAGTCCCAGAGACACTCCAGTATTTAGAGGTCCAATATAGGAAGACAAATGAACAAAAGAGTAAAGTGAGAGGAACTCCTGGAGCATGTCATGCCCTGGAAGCCAGAGCAGAAAGTGCTTCAAGGAGACAGTGATCCACTGTGTCAGGTTGCTAAGTCAAGTGAGATGGTTTTGGATTTGGCAAGAGGGAGGACCCAGAGACATCTCAGTGCATGGAGGCACCGATTGGATTAGGTTTGGAGAGGACATGGGAGATGAAATGGAAAAGGTGAGTACCGGTAACTCCAGTAGTCATTTTGAAGAGAAGCAGAGAAGTAAGGGAAATAGGGTCAAAAGATTACTTCTTTTCTTTTTTCAAAGGTAGGAAATGCTAGATCATGTATAATGAAAGAAAAGATCCAGGCCGGGCGCGGTGGCTCAAGCCTGTAATCCCAGCACTTTGGGAGGCCGAGACGGGTGGATCACGAGGTCAGGAGATCGAGACCATCCTGGCTAACATGGCGAAACCCCGTCTCTACTAAAAAAAAAATAACAAAAAACTAGCCAGGCGATGTGGCGGACGCCTGTAGTCCCAGCTACTCGGGAGGCTGAGGCAGGAGAATGGCGTGAACCCGGGAGGCGGAGCTTGCAGTGAGCTGAGATCCGGCCACTGCACTCCAGCCTGGGCGACAGAGCAAGACTCCGTCTCAAAAAAAAAAAAAAAAAGAAAAGATCCAGTACAAAAAAGGCCTTTGCCTGGAGAAGGGACATTCCTCCATTCAAACGGGTTAAAAGTCAGGATTGAAGCACAGATGTAGCAGGAACTACCTGGGAAAATAGGGTTCTACAGCGCTTCCCTCCTCCGGAGGATGTTTCATTTCTTTTGAGATGGAGTCTTGCTCTGTCACCCAGGCTGGGGTGCAGTGGTGAGATCTTGGCTCACTGCAGCTTCCGCCTCCTGGGTTCGGGAGGCCTGGCTAATTTTTCGTATTTTTAGTAGAAACGGGGTTTCACCATCTTGGCCAGGCTGGTCTTGAACTTCTGACCTCGTGATCCGCCCCGCCTCGGCTTCCCAAAGTACTGGGATTACAGGCGTGAGCCACCGCGCCCAGTCCTCAGTAGAGTGCTTTCTAGGGTGAGATCCCTCACGGCCCTGCGGGAGAGACCGAGGCTGCCCTCGCGCACGCGCGTCACCGTTTCCGCCTGGACGGGGCGCGCGCGGCCTTAGAGGCAGCTGCTGTTCGGAGGCCGTTCCGGCCGCCACAGCCCCTCTGGGGCCGGGACCGGCCAGCGGCTGGGTGGCCCCCCAGGGACACTGCTCTAGGGGGGGCGGCGAGATGGAGGCTATAACCAGTGAGTGAGAATCCACTTTTCTGCCCGCAGCCCGACTCCTCGGCCCTTGACCTCTCCCCGACGGTCCCAGCCCCATACTCAACGGGCGCCAGCGCCTCGGAACCCGGGGAACCCTGGCTGGCCTCTTCAACTCCCGGGCGCTCCCGGAGTAGCTCTGCCCCCAGGCCTTGAGTCCTGCCCCGGGCGACTCTAGGTGACTCTGCACCTTCTGTTCCCAGTGGATCTGAGAATTTTTATTTTTATTTTTATTTTTATTTTGAGACTGAGTTTCGCTCTGTGGCCCAGGCTGCACTGCAATGGTGTGATCTCGGCGCACTGCAACCTCCGCCTCCTGAGATGAAGTGATTCTGCTGCCTCAGCCTCGCCAGCAGCTGGGACTACAGATGCCCACCACCACACCCGGCTAATTTTTGTATATTTAGTAGAGACAGGGTGCCGCCATTTTGGCCAGGCTGGTCTCGACCTCCTGACCTCAAGTGATCCACCCACCTCAGCCTCCCAAAGTGCTGGGATTAAAGGTGTGAGCCACCGTGTTTGACCGAGAATACCATTTTTTTTAGGGCCAGAAGCACCTAAGGGAGAGTTGAATCCTAACATCAAAAGCATATTAGGGAAGTGGAGGTTGGTCTGTTTCTCCAGAAGGCCCACCCCAGATTCTAGGGCCTTTATCCTAATGGCCAGTTTCCTTGTGTGTCTCCCTAGCTAGACCGACTTCACTGTGCTGCTCAGTAGTGGGGGTAGAGCTGACTGTTCTTCCAATAGGAAGTCAGAGAATCTAACAGGAGATTCTTGGCCTTGGCACGCAGTTAAGGATCAGTTAATAGTTGTTGAATAGATCAAGGAGATGTAACAGCTAGGATCATTCTAGAACTGGAAAGATTGGCAAAAGACATGCGCATAGTTCCACATGTGAGCTCAGGGGAGCAGGGTAGATCTTCCCCTGAGAAGCCCTCACCACTCAGCATCTATCTATGAAGCATGTCCAAATTTGTCTTCTTTGAAAGTCTAGATTCTATTCTAATTTTTAAAAAATACCCAAACAGGGTCAGGTGTGGTGGCTCATGCCTGTAATCTCAGCACTTTGGGAAGCCAAGATGGGAGGATCACCTGAGCCCAAGAGTTTGAGACCAGCCTGGGCAGCAGAAAGAGACCCCCATCTCTACATTAAAAAAAAAAAAAAAAATTACCAGGGCAGGGTAGCCCATGCCTGTAGTCTCAGATATTAGAGGTGCTGAGGAGGGAGGGTTGCTTAAGCCCAGGAGATCAAGGCTGTAGTGAGCCATGATCATGCCACTCCACTCCAGCCTGGGCAACAGAACGAGATTGTGTCTCAAAAACAAAAAGGAAAACCCCCCAAATATTTAGTTCTGTACGCATAGGAGATACTTAGTAAAAGTTTGTTGAATAGATGAACTGTTGCCTTATTTATGCATGAATACATCAAATATCTATTGAGCTTCGTTTTCAGGCACAATACTAGATCCTAGAGCTGTAATGGTGAGCAAACCCAATATGCTCTCTGCCTTGATAAAGCTTATAACCAGGTGAAGGGGAGACTAAGTACACACACACACACACACAGAGCAAAGTACAAGGTTTTATGAGACCATTTAATAGAGGACTTCTCTTAGTTTTTTTGGAGGTACAAACTAGAAAAGTTGACATCTGAATGGTGAGTAGAATGAGCAGAAGTTGGGGGAAGGGGGTGAGAGAATGTGCCTTGCAAAGGATTTATGGGAAAATCCTGACCCTTCCAACCCAATCCTCATTAATTCTCTCATCCTGGCCCTCAAATCCTAAATTCACTGTTGTTATCAGTGCCTTTTACTCTCTCCACTTTTTGGTTCTGATCCCAGATGGGTGCATGTGTCTAGAAACTCTGAGATGCTCCATAGATACAGAGAACTCTTGACCCATTATTTTGTAAATTAAAAAATAGAAAATATAGGCTTGTTCTGAAAATCCAAACAGCACAGATGTATATGATATGTAAAGTAAAAACCTCATCACATGTTACCCCATACCTCAGAAATAACTACTCATTATGGTTTGGGCATAGATCTTTCCAGGCCTTTTTCTATATGTTTGTCCATTTGTGTGTTATATACTATACATAAAATATTTTTTACAAAAATTAGATCATAGCATATATTTTACAGCTCTTTTCTTCAGTTAATATGGAAACTTCTTTGTTTTCACCATAGCTCTGATACTTTCTTTTAAATGACTGCATGATATTCTATTTAACTATCATCAGTTTATTTTATTATTATTATTATTATTGTTATCATTTTTTGAGACCGAGTCTCACTCTGTTGCCCAGGCTGGAGTGCAGTGGTGCGATCTCGGCTCACAGCAACCTCTATCTCCCGGGCTCAAATAATTCTCCTGTCTCAGCCTCCCAAGTGGCTAGGATTACAGGGGCATGCCACCATGCCTGACTTTTTAATTTAATTTAATTTAATTTAATTTTTTTTTTTTTATTTTTAGTAAAGATTGGGTTTCACCATGTTGGCCAGGCTGGTCTTGAACTCCTGACCTCAAGTGATCCACCTGCCTTGGCCTCCCAAAGTGCTGGGATTGTAGGCGTAAGCCACTGCGCCCAGCCTAACTATCATCAGTTTAAACAATCCCTTATCGACTGACACTTAGATTATTATCCCGTGTTTGGTTATTATGCAGTGAACTTATATGTGAATTTGAGTTGTGAACTCTAAATGCACATTGTTTTAGGTCCAGTACTTACCACAGGTAGGTCATGGGAACTTTGAGGCTCTGTAATTTCTGAGCTCTCAGGATGAATAGGTGAAAATAGTCTGTATACATTTTTTGAGTCAGGGAATTTCTAGAAAGATTCAGGGCATCAAGAAAATACTATAAATGAAGTTAGGTCTTTAACAATCAGGTGATTCCTTAGAAGCATGTAATACTTCTTGTTTAGAGTAGACTAAGTGATTGCTTTCAGTGCCAGGCCTCAAAATCTACTTTTCTATTGGACCTTACTACATAGAGTCACTCTCTGTTCCCTTCTTAGGTACTCCTTTTAGTCCATCCAGCATGATGCTATACTTCTCTGATGGGGTAGAGACGAGGTTTTCAGGACTTTGCAGACAAGAAATAAGTCTCCCTTTAATTTTGTGCCTCTAGAACATGGTAGATAAATTCACCCGCCCTCTTGATCATCTCAAGCTTTGGACTTTGCAGGTGAGCTGCGTTCTCTGCGTGAGGAGATTTCCCTGTTAGAGCATGAGAAAGAAAGCGAACTTAAGGAAATAGAACGGGAATTGCATTTGGCCCAGGCTGAGATCCAGAGTCTGCGGCAAGCAGCAGAGGATTCTGCAACTGAACATGAGAGTGACATAGCGTCCCTGCAGGAGGATCTCTGCAGGATGCAGAATGAACTTGAAGACATGGAACGCATTCGGGGAGATTACGAGATGGAGATTGCCTCCCTCCGTGCAGAAATGGAAATGAAGAGCTCTGAACCATCCAGTAGTTTAGGTCTCTCAGATTACTCTGGGTTGCAAGGTATGAGAGCCGTCAAGTGGGTCAGTAAAGTCAAGCAGAGGAAAGGAGATAATACATAGGAAAATGGTAGAAGGTGGTGTTAGATCATGAATTAGGAATCTCTAGAAAAAACCTCCAGGTCGAATTCAAGACTGTAGGGGGCCAGGCATGATGGCTGATGCCTGTAATCCCAGAACTTTGGGAGGCCAAGATGGGAGGATCATTTGAGCCCAGGCGTTCATGACCAGCCTGGGCAACCAAGTGAGACCCTATCTCTTTCTAAAAGAAAATTTTAAATAAAAATTTTTAAAAAGACAGTAAGGGGGAAAAACCTACCCAGATATTACATAACCAGTCCATGGTGGTGTAAGAAATAGCACCATGGAGAGGTACCCTGGAAATTCTTCTTCAGAGAGTCATTGGGTCTTTGTTGATTTCACTATGGGAAAACCCTTCCTGGGAAAATTCCCAGCTCTAAGATGGGCAAAGAAGGACCTGTCACCTTGGGAAACTCTTCCTGCTGCCCAGGCATCATGGTGCTTTGCCTGGACTGCTTTATGGGGGACCTCTGGCCCTGCTTCCAGGTGCAGGGATGCTAATTCTTAGGTTCCATTAGCTCTCCCCAAAATAGAAGCTTTAGGGGGCAACAAATGAGAGCACAAGATAGCTAGAGAAGAAAAGTTATTCCAAGTAATACATGAGTTACCCAAAAGCCTAGAGCCCTGCTTTCAGACAGTGAGTCTCCCAGCTAGTTGCTAGGATTCATGACATCAGAGAGTTTGCCTTTATTCTGCGGCTAGATTTATGATCTGAGTATAATGGAAGTCCTATATTTGGCCAGGTCAAGCAGAGGCAATCAACAAGGAATCAAAGAACTGCAAGTTTTTCCAGCTGTATCAAGCGTCTCAGAAGAGCCTTTAGATTAAATGGTGCTGGGAGAGGAAGGTTGGCACAGTGGGAAGGCTTGGGCTGGAGTCAAACAGACCTGAGTTCAGTATCTCAGCTCCACTAATTAGCAGGAGGAACATAGGAGGTCTGGTTACGGTCTTTCTCTGAGCCTGTTTCTATATCCGGGATATTAAATCAAAATTGGTTAATAAAACCTAATAGCTAGATGGGATCCTGAAACAGGAAAAGGACCTTAGGGAAAATGTAGACAAATCCAAGTAAACTATGGAGTTTAGTTAATAGTAATGTATCAATATTCGATTCCTTAGTCATGACAGGTATACCATGGTAATGTAAGATGTTAACAATTAGGGAAATTGGGTGAGAACCCTCCCAGGAAACTCCGTACTATCTTTGCAACTTTTTTGTAAATCTAAAACTAATCTAAAATTCAAAGTTTATTTTAAAAAAAAAACTTACAGAACTATTTTGGGAATTAAATGAAATGTGAAGCATGTTGACATCACTTGCACACTTACCAAATCTGAGGCTGAAACTATCAAGTCTAATGCTTAGTGCATGATTAGTTTTCATTAAAGATTAGTTTCCGCCCTCCCTTTTATGGTAATCTGCAGTATTCTAAGGAATTCTGATTGGAATTAAGAGGAAGCATTCGAAGTTACTTTTAGGGTGTTGAATCTTCCAGCAGGTAAGATAGGTCTTGGGTTTAATTAGAGCAAGTTAGTGTTCTTTAAATATCAGTATAATTAGTGTTCTAAGAGACATAATTCTTTTTTAATTTTTTGCAAGTGGACACAGAGTCTTGCTCAAGACCCAGGCTGGTCTTGAACTCCTGAGCTCTAATGATCCTCCTACCTTGGCCATCCAAAATGTTGGGATCACAGGTGTAAACCACTGCACCCGGCCAACATAATTCTTAATCACGAAGAAACAGAACAGATACACGTGTTTGTATCATCACAGCCTTAAAAGCGGGCATGGTGACTCAGGTGGATCACTTGAGCCCAGGAATTTGAAACCAGCCTGGGCAATATAGTGAAACCCCATCTTTACAAAAAAATTCAAAAATTAGCCGGGCTTGGTGGTGTGTGCCTATAGTCACAGGTACTCGGGAGGCTGAGGTGGGAGGATCCCTTGAGTCCAGGGAGGTCAAGGATGCAGTGAGCCTTGACTGTGCCACTGCACTCTGGCCTGGATGACAGAGTAAGACTATCTCAAAACAAAACAAAATCAGAAAGGAAAAAGTATAGGTATAGTGACTGGTGCTTAGAGACATATACTGGGGTATTTCAGCCGGATCTCTTCTAATGCTTGAGGATGATATGTGAGTCTGGTTAGGATGGCCCTTTCTGTCAGCAGATAAAAGGCCATTAGAAATAATTCCTTTTTTTTTTTTGAGACAGAGTCTCACAACCTTGGCTCACTGCAACCTCTGCCCCCCAGGTTTAAGCAATTCTTCTGCCTCAGTCTCCTGAGTAGCTGGGGCTACAGGCGTGCACCACCACACCTGGTTAACTTTTGTATTTTTAGTAGACACAGGGTTTTGCCATGTTGGCCAGGCTGGTCTCGAACTCCTGACTTCAAGGGATCTGCCCACCTCGGCCTCCCAAAGTGTTGGGATTACAGTCTTGAGCCACTACACCTGGCAAGAATTCTTTACCACATCCAGACCGATGTATTTGGTGTGGGAATAAAGGACATACAAGGAAACTCAGAATGCCTGAAAGGCAGGTACTGGCAGTCACATCTGACAGTTCACATCTCTCAGCTTTTTGTACTAAGAGCATAATTGGAAGGTAATCATAAACAGTTGAATGGAAACTTTACATACAGTAAACCCCAAACTTAATTAAACCTTCAAAAATTCCTAAAAGTTCAAGAGGCTGCTTCGGTTGAGGCTTTGAAGATGAGCACACAGGGCAGATCTTCAGGGCAGATGAGAAGAAGGACAGCTATTGGGAAGAGGAGAAAGACTCACTGCACTGTGGAATTTCCTGGGCCCTGTCTTCTAAGCCTCTATCTCTCTTTTCTGTCTTTAGAAAAAGAGAAGCTCTTTAGCCTTCTGCTCTCATGTTTCAAAACAGGAAAACTGGGGGCTGGTCATCAGTGCTTTCCTTTCCTCCTGGTCTCACCTCTCTCTGCTTGTCCTCTGCAGAAGAACTGCAGGAGCTGCGGGAACGCTACCATTTCCTGAATGAGGAATACCGGGCCCTGCAGGAGAGCAACAGCAGCCTCACTGGGCAGCTTGCAGATCTGGAGAGTGAGAGGTACAGCTGTCTCTGGAGAGTGAGAGGTCATGGGGTTCCACAGGACTCTGTCTTGCCTTGGGCTTTCCCCTGAAGGCAGATGCCAGGGCAGTGAGTGTTCCTCTGCTCCTGGAGACCCAGTCCTTTCCATGGTTTCCAAAGAATACAGATACCATCTACAAGCAGACATGGGGATCCGACCCAGTTATCTCAAGACTAGAGGGAGTGAGTTCTGAAGTTTACTTTTGCTCTAGGCACTGGGTTCTGGTTTGCTCTGCCCTGAAGTAGATCAGAAGAGATTTGTTTATTGTCCGCATAGACTTGTTTCAGTCTAATGGCAGGCACAATGCTTCCAGATTGGAGTGGGCTTGACTAGGCCTAGCCTGAAAACTAACTGGACTGGCATTCTAAGGGTCTCCCAGAGTCAAACACACCTTTGCAGATTGAGGTGCTGGAGACTTTCCATAGTCTTCTAAGCATGTTTATCTGAGCGGTGAGTCACAATAGAAGGCCCCATACTATCTTTGGCCTAAAATGAAGGCATCAGGACCAAGCATGCATGGCTGGTGTTGCCAGGCAGAACTCCCTTCAAGCACAGCTCTGGGGTTCTGGATTGCAGGACACAGAGAGCAACAGAGAGATGGCTGGAGTCCCAAACACTAAGTATGACATCAGCAGAGTCTCAGACTTCAGAAATGGATTTCTTAGAGCCTGATCCTGAAATGCAGCTGTTACGGCAGCAGCTACGGGATGCTGAAGAGCAGATGCATGGCATGAAGAACAAGGTAGGGCACAGAGGGTGGGGAGGGCAGGCACGTTTCTTGTCTTTCTTTCACCTTCTCCCAGCCTGTGGTAGAAACATCTCCACAGGCATGCACTGTGACGGGAGACAGTATTCTGGGGTCTTGCTTGCCTGATGTAAATCTTCCAGTCAAAGAATGCCATACTTTCCCCAAGCTTGTTCTTGGAGCACATGTGGTATCTGTAGTAAACAAGCCTCCCTGTTCCATTTCCTGCATAGTGTCAGGAATTGTGTTGTGAGTTGGAAGAGCTACAGCATCATCGCCAGGTCAGTGAGGAGGAGCAGAGGCGGCTGCAGAGGGAGCTCAAGTGTGCTCAGAATGAGGTGCTTCGGTTTCAGACCTCCCACAGTGTCACTCAGGTAAAGACTGCCCAGGGAGTCATCTGGGGTGGGGGCAGAAGGGCCTCATGGAGGGGCTGCTTCAACCAGGGTGGGCACAGTGAGTATGGCTGTGCTCTGCTGACTCTTGCCCTGCAACTGGGCACAGTCTGCTGGAAACCAACTGTAGAAGTCATATAGCACTGCATTCTAGAAATGGTGGTCATTACTGAGTGTCTGTCTCACAGAAGAAACCAAACCCTAGACCTGTGGGAGCTCCTCAAGATGTCTGCATCTGAAAAGGAACCCAACTGATCCGTAAAAAGATCTGCTGTTTCTCCAGAGTAACTGTTCTACTCACATCCTCCCTACCACAGAATGAGGAGCTGAAGTCCAGACTCTGTACCCTGCAGAAAAAATATGATACTAGCCAGGATGAGCAGAACGAGCTCTTGAAGATGCAGCTGCAACTTCAGGCTGAGCTCCGGCAGCTCAAAGTCATGAAATCCACACTTGTAGAAAAGCAGAGTGAGAAGGTAACAGCAACCAGAGGTGAGGGGACAACTTAGGTGCTAAGGGCATCCTTCTGAGGTTTTGGGAAAGGTGGATCAGAGTAGTGAGTTAAAAATAATTCCAGCAACCACATAGACAGCACCACAGGTAAAGAACTCCAGCCCTGCTCGAGTACTACATTAGATATGAGGACATTAGGAAGTGAAGGGCAGGGAGAAGCAAATCTTAGACTGTCGGTGTCTTCAAGTGACTCACACAGAAGAGTGAGTGGGTTAAGGAGCCCAGAGGCACTGCCCAAAGCCCCTTCTACCATAGGAGTTACTGTGCCGGCTGCAGAAGCTGCAGCTCCAGCACCAGAACGTCACATGTGAGAAGGAAAAGCTGCTGGAACGGCAGCAGCAGCTGCAGGAGGAGCTGCAGTGCCATGAGGCGGAGCTGCAGCACCTCAGGGATACGGTGGCCTCCTTCAAAGAGAGCAATGAGAAGGTAAAAGAAGCTCCTGGTGAGGGAGGCTGTAGCCTCATCTTGTGTGGGGGTGAGAGTGCAGAGGAGGAGAGGGAATGGTAGGAGTGTGGAGGAGCTGGCAGTGAGGGGGCCAAAGAGGTGCTTAGGAGAAAGGTAACCTCAGGGAGTCACAAGGCTCTCATCTTCCTTTGATTTTAAATCAGAAAAGCAGCATATAAAAAGGAAGTCCCTTTCCCTCCCTACCTCCCAAAAAAGGAAGCCCCAGAAGGTCTGTGTTTCTTTTTAAATTATTTTTATATTTATTTATTTATTTAACTGGAGAGGCTACACTGGGAAGGTCTGTGTTTCAAGCCTGTCAGGGATGGGTCCATCTTGGGTATATATCCCAGGCTGGGATGAAATTGGGGCTGAGAAGGACAAGGGAAGATGGGTCCCCTTAGTCCCTGCCTGGGAGGAGAGAGTTCAGCAGCAGGAGTGCCTGGGGTGATGGCCAGGCCTGCCTCCCCTGCCCAGAACACAGAGACGCACGCTCAGCTTCAGGAGATGAAGCAGCTGTACCAGGCCAGCAAGGACGAGCTGGAGCGGCAGAAGCACATGTATGACCAGCTGGAGCAGGACCTCCTGCTCTGCCAGCTGGAGCTGAAAGAGCTCAAGGCCTCCCAGCCCAGTCCGGAGGACAAAGGAAAGTGTGCTAACAAGGTAATTGTTGTTCAGAGAGGTGACAGCTCCTGGGCACTTGCTCCAGAGAGAGGAGGTACAGAGGCAAAAGATGAAGGCACCCAATCGAAGGGCTTGATGGGCTTCCTAGGCAGGAAGCAGAGGCAGGGCCACATGCTGCTAACTTCAGAACAGTTTGCCCTGACCTTGACTTTGAGCCAGAGCCACAGCTCAGTAGGATCAATACCTTTGGATCCCAGTCTGAACCCCTGAAGGTTTTACACATGATTCCATGTATGTAGACAATGGAATATCTATACAATGGTGTTAGAACTGTAGTGATAACTAACCATTCGTGGAGAGGAACATATACATGGACCCATTACACAACTATTACTGTTGGAACTAGAGAAAGGGACCAGTTTTCTGGGTCGGATTGCAAATGCTTTTATAAGGGGATACAGTCTTTTGCCCAGAGTGCTGACTAGGCAAGAGAAGGACCTAGGCTCTTTCAGGATTTATTCTGTGACTTTGAAGTAGTTAAATTCTTTGTTGTTGTTGTTGTTGTTGAAACAGAGTCTCACTCTGTCGCCCAGGCTGGAGTGCAGTGACACGATCTCAGCTCACTGCAGCCTCTGCCTCCTGGTTTCAAGCGATTTTCCTGTCTCAGCCTCGTGAGTAGCTGGGACTACAGGCACATGCCACCGCACCTGGCTAATTTTTGTATTTTTAGTTGAGACGAGGTTTCACCATGTTGGTCAGGCTGGTCTCGAACTCCTGACCTCAGGTAATCCACCTGCCTCGGCCTCCCAAGCTTCGATTACAGGCATGAGCTGCCATGCCCTGCCAGTAATTAAATTGTTGAAGGTTGAATTGTGCCCTCTTTAAATGGAAGAGAATTCTACTCTTATCTCACTTCCTTTTAGTAGTAAATCCTGATAGTCATAAACAAGGGCTTATTCATTTTTTTTCTTTTCCATAGTGTATAAAATGCAAGCCGTTATCATTTATCCTGTTGAGCACTTTCAGCTCCTGATTACTGATGGGAAATGGAAAGGTGTTGAAGCATGTTGGAGAAAAGGCCCAAGAGTCTCTAAAGATGGTGGAGCTGGTCACATTCTGCCAGAAAACTCAGTAGTTCCTGTCCCTGGGGAAAGGCCTTCAGGAGACAGAGGACTGGGAAAGTTATTTGGGCTACCTCAACAGTCTCTTTGCCTTTCTATATCCAGGCTCACGGTTCCTCCTTTTTCCACTTCTACTCAATTTAGGAGCCCAGGGGATCCGTGACTTGCTCGTCACCTCTTCCCCTAATGGGAAAAACGATGGGAAAGGAGAAGCATGCTGGCAGACAGCACCTGTTTTTTTCTCTAGCCATAAAACAGCATTGAGATCTGTCTGATACTGGAAGATTTGGGTTTTTGGAAATGGGATGATTTAGACTTCTCAATCCAAATTCAGCAATAGCGCATACTTTCTAAAGATATAAAGAGAGAATTAGGAAAGCAAAAATGGGAAAAATTAGGGTGAAATTAGGTCCTTATTGGTAAGGAGTGTAATTGCATTCAAAAACAACTGGGGTTAATGAGAATAACAGGAGCTAAGAGTTCCCAGCAGGGTGGGAATATGGTGTATACACCAAAGGAAAGGGCCAGAGAAGAGGAAAGGGGCATCGATAGCATTCGCCATCAAACTGCCCCCAGAAAGGAATGGTAGAAGTTTAGAGCAAGGCCAGCCACCAGTCTAGAGCAACCTGCTCTGAAAGAGCCGCCTGTGGGGGATCCCCAATCGGTATCTAAACAGCCAGGGTGCATTGTGGCTTGGGGTGACCAGTCCAAAGTGACTGCACAGGGAGAGAATCACAAGAGGCAGGAGAGCACAGAAGTGCTCTGTTAGCCACCCAGGAAGCTTACCTTACAGAGTAACCACCCCCTCCGCACCCGCCCCCACCCACAGTGTGACACACTGCTGTCCAGACTGACAGAATTGCAGGAAAAGTACAAGGCCAGCCAGAAGGAGATGGGGCAGCTGCAGATGGAGCAGTGTGAGCTCCTGGAGGACCAGAGGAGGATGCAGGAGGAGCAGGGCCAGCTGCAGGAAGAGCTGCACAGGCTCACACTGCCACTGCCCAAGAGTGGCCTCTTACTCAAGGTAACTCCGCCAGAGGCAGCTGCTAACGGTGGGGAAGCTGCTCTGAGAAGCTTCCCTGTGTGACTAGGGAAAAATAGAAGGGTGGAGGTTGAACTTTTTCTTCTTCTTACCAACGACTCCTTACTTTCTCACCACTCTCCCCAAACCAAAAAGCTCCATAGAGCCAATTAGAGTTTTTCTTATAAGGGCTTTAAATCTTAAAATACCTTTTATACTCTGGAATCTGTGCAGCAGTTTATATTTAGATATTTAGTCCATCTGGAGAAAATGCACCTGAAACCACTTTGTAAATGACAAAATATATCCCAACGTAAGAAACCATTGCTACTTTTAGCTGGTCTCCATAGAAAGACTCCCCCTGTCCCCAGATGGGCTCTGTGAAGCCAGCCCTGAGATTCTTCAGAGAATTGTTCACAGCGGGGATGAGGCACCAAGGAGGCATCGGACTTTCTGTGTAACCACCACAATCCCTTGCCTCCTTCCTTCTACTCCGCCTCAGAGTCAGGAGCTACTCACCAAGTTAGAAGACCTGTGTGAGCTGCAGCTGCTCTACCAAGGCATGCAGGAGGAACAGAAGAAGCTGATACAGAACCAGGACTGTGTATTAAAAGAACAATTAGAGATCCACGAAGAGCTGCGACGTTTCAAAGAGTCTCATTTCCAGGAAGTGCTGGAGAATCCCGATGATTCCAAATTGGCTAAGTCCTCAAAATACAATCGAAACAAGGTAACCATAGCAAGAGGTAGGGAGACAGTTCTCCTGAGCACAGCAGCATGACAGGGAGAGTGGGCACCACTGAAAGGTCAGAGTTGGGAAGGCCTTGTTTGGCCAGGGGTAAGGATAAGGCTAAAGCCCTGCCCTTCACCACCTGTGACCTCTCTCAGGCTCCATTAAGAGGTGGCTTTTAGATACAGCCTGAGGACCTCACCTAGATGCCATTATCCTTTATCATATTGATATTCACAGTGCCCAGTTGAAGCACTGTGAGCACTCAGGGCAGAGCTGGAATGACCCAAAGTCTGTCATCGGATCATTTGACTCATTCCTAGTAAGATGTATAGTATCAGTTTGATGTTTGTTTGGATTCCTTTGGACTGACTCTAAACATGTCATCTTTTTCTTGAGTGGAAAAGTACGGTTCTCAGTTATCAAAATTGTTCACCTTTGGTGTTATCTATGAGGCAAATTTGCGCCCTTTCATTTCCAAGAGAAGAATTCCTAGCACATGGGGTTCTTAGTACTGACCACACTATCTTCATTGGAACTTTGGTGGCAATAACAGAGCAAGGTCACAGGGGTTAGACCAGAAAATCAATGCCTCTCAAGTACCAGCAAGGGGTCATACCGATGAGGTGACACAGGTGGAGATCACCGTACAATTCTATTCAGGGTTGGGGGCTAAAGTTCTGAGGTCTCAGCGTGGGTGAGGAGGGGCAGGTAGACAGTTTCGGTTTAGGCCGAATCTATTCATTCAGATCTTATTCTGAACAAGGAGAACCAGGGAGTAGCAGAAGTCAACACTGTGAGGCTGGATCATATTCCAGGGGCAGCAGATGTCCAGGCTGCAGGCCTGGGTAACACAGCTGGGAACCAGGTATAAAATATTTCCTTAACTGATCAGATCTCATCCTGGACATCAGCGCCAAGAAGCCAGGCCCAGAGAGCCTGGGAAACATGTCCAGAGGCCAGATTCAGAATTGGGGCAGGAGATACAGGAACTAATAGTGAGACTTTGATTCCAGTTCTTCATATTGCTGCGTTCAAGGCCGGGCTGATTTTACAACTAGGGGTGGGCAGGGAGACTGAGCCTGAAGGTCAGGATAACAGGTATACCTGACTGAGAAGAGGGTGTGATGGGGAGCCAAGGTGTTCTGGAAACCCACTCGGGACTGCTCCAAGGAGACAGGGATGTACCAAAGTGCAGAAACCAGCTGAAATGGGAGCCGGGAAATTATGGAGTATCTGCCCTGGGGATATTTTCCCAAATGAGCAAGAAACTGATACATGCCAGTTACCTGTAGTTTAAGTCAGAGACATAAGCCGGGGTGAGGTGGAAATGTAGGCATGCCATTCTCTAAGGTGTGCTCTCAGACATCTGTACCAGGAAAGGTGCAGCTGGAAGGACTGAAGTGTCACAATAATGATAATGTCTCCCCACCCCTGCCCCCAGCAATCCAAGCTGCTCATGGAGCAGATGCAGGCCCTGCAGGTGCTGTATGAGGCCAGTCAGGCGGAGCAGGAGCTCTTGCAGCAAGAGCAAGGGAGGCTCCTAGAGGAGCGGAAGAGACTGCAGGCAGACTTGCAGCTCTGCCTGGAAGAAATGCAGCTGCTTCAAGTCCAGTCCCCTTCTATAAAAATGAGCCTTGAGTCCTACGGGAAGAGCTATGGTAGCATGGCCCCCAGCAATGAGAACTGCCGTAAGACTTATGATACCACTGTGGATGACAATGAGAGCTATAACAAGAGTTACGTCAGCACCCAGACCAGCAGCGAGAGCTTTCTCAAGAGCTATGACAGCAGCACCAGTGCCAGTGAGGCCTATGGGAAGAGTTACTGCACTACTAGCGACAGCAGCATTACCTATAAGAAGAGTTACGGCAGCACCAGTAGCTCTGACACCTGCCAGAAGAGTTTTGTCAGCAGCTGCACTGACGAGGAACCTGCTGAGCCTGAAGACATGGAGGTAACGGTTGCCAGGTGACAGGTCAGGCAGGGGACGATGGACTCTTGTCTTTTTAAGAGATGCATCGCCAGGGGAAGGGACAAGAAGTGTGGGAATGGGGTCAGAGCTGACCTGGGGAACTACTGAAAGTAAGCGAAGCCTTCTACCCATGGCAGCCTGGTCTCCCACTCAGCCCTCTTGTAGAGAGATGCCCCCGTCTGGACAGAGGCCCATAAGATTCAGTCCATTTCCTCACCACAGCCATGGTGCTCTTTAATGGGGGTAAATATAGTATTCCCCCGCGGGCAGCTCTGGATCCTGGTGGCCATTGTTTGGTATCCAGGGAAGGGCCTAGCAGAGTGGGGCGGAGCTTAGGTCCTCCTCAGGGTGCTATTGTTGCTCCCCCACCCTCTGCAGCACTTTGAGGAAATGATTGCAAAGGTGCTGATCAAGCTGCAGGCGGTGCAGGCCATGTACCAGATAAGCCAGGAGGAACACAGCCAGCTGCAAGAGCAGATGGAAAAGTTATTGGCCAAGCAGAAAGACCTGAAGGAAGAGCTGGATGCCTGTGAAAGGGAGTTCAAGGAGTGCATGGAATGCCTTGAAAAGCCCGTGGCCCCCCAGAACAACAAGAATGAGGTAACCACTGTCAGGGAGGCAGGGTTTCCTCTGGCAGCCCCTGGAGCCAGAGGGGTCATGGCCACTTCAGAGAGGGACAAAGCAGGGACAGCATGCACCTCAGAGGCTGAGCAGTCTGTTGCATCCCTGATGACATTCCCAAGTGCCTGAGGAGCTGGGGTTTACTGATCATCAGGATTCCACGCATCAAATGATTTCTTTTTCTCTCTTTGCCACTTCTGTTCTCTCTTTTGCTTTGTGTTCTAGACCACTTCTGTAGAACTGTATTTTTGCATTTGCCAATCTTCTTTCATCACTTTGTGTGCATTTGCCTTGTCTCCTGGTGCACCAACTGGGAGCACCAACTAGATTGTAAGCAGCTCAAGGACAGGGACATGTCTCCTTTTGGATCTCTCACAATGCCAAGAAGAGTGCTCTGCACCCCCTAGGAATGGGACAGAAGTCTTGTGTCTGGCCAGGGGTTCACAGTCCAATGGGGGTCTCTTTGTATACACACGGGAGAGATTCGGAGAGCAGTGAACACATGGGTCCAGATTGGTTAGTATTGGTACCTACTGAGGGGATGGTCATGTTCTGCCATCAGCCAAGGAAGACAAAACCCGAGATCAGGGAGCAGAATGTGACTTGCCTCTGTTTCCAGGGTGAGGTGCAGGAGCCCAGTACACACTTCAGGAGTGTACAACACAGTTCTTTAAGTAATTGTTCCTGTTAGAGCGATGGGTTGGATGAAGTAGGAGTTCCCATAAAAAGAATTCTAGGCCAGGTGCGGTGGCTCGCCACTGTAATCCCAGCACTTTGGGAGGCCAAGGTGGGTGGATCACCTGAGGTCAGGAGTTCGAGACCAGCTTGGCCAACATGGAGAAACCCCATCTCTACTAAAAATACACAAAATTAGCTGGACCTGGTGGCGCATGCCTGTAATGCCGGGTACTCAGGAGGCTGAGGCAGGAGAACCGCTTGAACCCAGGAGGCGGAGTTTGCAGTGAGCCAAGACCACACCATTGCACTCCAGCCTGGGCAACAAGAGCAAAACTCCATCTCAAAAAAAAGAATTCTATCTAATAAATCCCCGAGGTTCAGAATTGATAGCAGCCCTGTTGTTATTCCCCAGTCACAGTAGAAAACACCATTTAAATTGTTTTGACCTTCTTTTTTTTTTTTTTTTTTTTTTTTGACAGAGTCTCACTTTTTTGCCCGGCTGGAGTTCAGTGGCACGATCTCAGCTCACTGCAACCTCCACCTCCTGGGTTCAAGCGATTCTCCTGTCTCAGCCTCCCAAGTTTCTGGGACTACAGGTGCGCTCCACTAAGCCCAGCGAATGTTTGTATTTTTAGTAGACATGGGATTTCACCTTGTTGGCCAGGCTGGTCTCAAACTCCTGACCGCAAGTGATCTGCCCACCTCAGCCTCCCAAAGTGCTGGGATTACACTGGATGGCAAGTGAGCCACCACGCCCTGCCATTTTTTTCATCTTATTAGATGTACGTCATCAGGTGCCTCAAGTTAGGAGAAGCTATTTGTAAAACTATTTGAGAGGCTCATTTTTCACAGTTGAATATTTTCTCTTCCTATGGGCTTTAGCAGGGAGATTTCTGAGACCCCCAAGCAGGGCTGAGGTTGGTTGCATGATCAGCCAACTGGTTGCGTAACCAGCCAACTCTGGGTAACTGGCCCTCCACTACCAACAGATCAAAGAACTGCAGACCAAGCTGCGAGAGCTGCAGCTGCAATACCAGGCTAGCATGGATGAGCAGGGGCGGCTTCTGGTAGTGCAGGAGCAGCTGGAGGGGCAGCTGCAGTGCTGCCAGGAGGAGCTCCGCCAGCTCAGGGAGAAGAGGCCCTCTGTTGTCAAAGAAGCCCGGGGGAAGAATGCTAATAAGAACATGAACAAGAACGCCAATGGGGTTAAAATGAAAAAGGTGATCAAGCCGTGCTCGGATACTTCTGAGAGTGACTTTGAGACCAGAAAGGTGAGTAGTAACCTTGGTAGCCAGATAAGCAGAAAGGAGGAGATCCTGGGAAGAAGCATTGTCTCCACCACCCTTTCAACCAGGCAAGGGATTTGTAGAGAAGCTTCTGGGATCTCTGAAGTGTCTACAGTGGTTCCCATCTTAATGGAAAGTGGGTGCTCCCTTTTCCTGTGAAGCTATGGGGAGAGTGGAACACAGACAACTCACATTGGGAGGTACAGCCCTAAAGGACCACAGCCCCTAGGCTGGACAACTCCTTCAGTTCACCCAACCCCATTTGCTGGGGCCCCTGTTCTTCCTGGGTTACATGCCCAAGAGAAGGACCAAATAGATGAAGAGGGAGGAATTTGTTCAAAGTAGTTGTGTACTAATAAGTGAAAGAGGATTGGGTAAAAGAAGAGTCACTGTAGGGGTGGGAAGCAACAATTTAGGTGCACACCCAAGACTCTTTAGTTCTGGCAGCTGTTTGAAATGGCTTATTGGCCAACAGACATAGTGGTCCTGAGAGGTGAGGCCCTCTACATATGCTCAGAGGATTGGCTCACAGTCCCGGAGCACCGGGCTGCACCCTTGCACTCTGACATGCTGGAAGTCATGTTTCCTGGAGCTAGTACAGCATTGTCATGAGAGTAGGAGCTTCACAGGTAACGCAGCCCTCATCCTGCCCTACTCCCACCCCACAGAGTCTGGAGGTGGTGCTGTACTACAAAGCCAGCCAGAGGAAATTAGATGGACTAGCAAAAGAGGAGGAAAAGAAAGAGGAGATGAAAGAGGAAAAAAATGAGGACGTGAAAGAGGAAGCAAAGGAGCAGTGTGGGGATGAGCTAGTTGCTGAGCCAGCAGATCCTGGGGAAGCTAAATCCACAGAAGATCAGGAGGAAAATGAAGAGGACAAAGAGCAAGAGGAGAAGGAAGAAGACAGTGAAGAGGAGGAAGATGACATTGACTCTTCCCTTGAAAGTCCCGAAGAAAACAACCCCCTCAGACTTTCTGAGAGCAAAAAGGTAACCAGAGCCAAAGGCTAGATCAAGTGGGAAGTGGGATCTTGGGCTCAGGTACCTCAGAGTTAATGGGTGGCCCTGCCAAGGATGGATATCTCCAGGAGTGGAGGCCTCGCACTGTAAGGCACGGCCCTTCGGGGAGGTGGAGATGCAGAAGGGGGAGGCGAGAGCAGTCTGTCTGCAGGAAATCATGGGCTCAGCCCCGTTTGCTGTGGAACCACCTCACAATGACCACCTTTTCTGGGAACCAACGTGGGGTCCCTGGAGTCCTTTCATTTACATAGTAGCCTTTGTTACCTTCCTTATGTGGGGAGCGTTCCCTCATCCCTCTTTCGGCACTGCAGGAAGGACATTGACAGTGTGAAGTCTACTTCAGGCCATTTTTGTCAGCCTGGGCAAGTCACTCACTCCGGTTTTCCTATGGTGCCCTGTTAGGTTTAACCTTTGTTGTCGCTGTTAGGGGTGTGTCAGGGGATAATCTCTTCTTTGTAGGCTTGTGTCGCCCCCTGGATTCTGTGTATCACAGGACATGAAGGTGGGGCCTGGGAGTGATCAAGAGTGATAGTGAAAATATTTCACGTCTGTACAGTAGAAGCATAGACTAGTCCAAGGAGACCATCCCTAACCCTACAGTTGCTAGATCACTGAGAGGTTGGGGTGGAGGTATCCTGGGATATATATGCTAGAATGCCAGGGGTAACTTACCAACAATATAGAAGTACTTCCATATTTTATTAACTGGTACATCTCTGCAGGTATGTAGCAACTGAATTCTTGCCCTGGGCTTAACTCAGGGCCAGAGTCTCTACAGAGTTAGAGTATTTCCTGTGTAAGTCCTCAGCTTACATTACAGGTTCTTTCTGTTCTAAACAGAGGTAAAGAAAAAAGCCTCTTGTCCAGTCAACTCTGAGGATATCTGGAATTTCCGGCAATTGGGTCTTCAGCACTGGCTAAGGATCCAGTGTGCAGTGCTCTGCTTACCTTGTGCCAGGGAACCATTACCTAAGATGTGAAAAGTCGGAGCCACTGCAGCCCCTCCCACTATCATGTTTCCTTGAGCTCATCATATTCCACCATGTGCTGGTTCAGAGCCTCACAGATGTCTTTACCTTCGGTGCCACATTTCTAAAGCTAGACCTGACTTTTCTACTTCAAATACATTCTATGTTTCTATATATGGAGAGATCCCTTTGCCCCGTGGGTCCTGCGTCTTTTGCAGGCAGCTCTAGGGCATGCGTATTACCACTTTGCAAAAGCAGTTTATCTCCGGAAGACTGTTGCAGTGAAAGAACTAGCCCTTCTCCCTTGTCAGTTTGTTTTGGTGCATGTTGTTTTACAATGATATCATTAGATTCCTAGGCGATCAAAGGGACAAGAGCCCAAAATACTAAGAAGCTTGATGGAAAGCAGGCTAGAACAAAGGGACAGGTGGCCTGGTAGAAGACTGGCTCTTCCTAGAGCAACCTAGGAAAAGTATCTGCCCTACTCCACTAAGGAAGCTGTTTACTCTCTGCAGCGTCACAAGAAAGGTCTAGGTGCAGATGCGTCCTGCTTGACAAGATATGAGATATGAGATATGATGAGACAGAAAGAAAACTGGACTCACCGCCTGACTTGGACCTAGCTGCTGCTTAACCCATTCAATTTTGCAATTCCTGCAGACTGCCGGTGGAAAGAACCAAGGCCCAGGCAGCAGAAAAGACATGCAACTGCTCTAGCTTACCTGTTTTTTAACCTCTTGATTCCTTTCTCTTTTCCCTTTGTTTTCTCATCTTCATTATCTGTTGGATCCATGTGTTTATGTCTCACATCTCCTGGTCTCTCCTCGTGCTTCTTTCTCATTTTGGTGTGTTGCAGTCATCCCCTACCCCCGATCCCCCCATCTTCTCCTTGCCTCTTGTAGGCCTGGTGGTCATCTCGGCTTTGCTCTGGTGCTGGTGGGCTGAGACGTCGTCCTAATGCAGGTACTGGTATTGCTTCCTCTCCTTCTGAGGGATAGAGGGAGGGTGCAGGTTGCCCTGGCCTCTCCTCTTTCCCTTTTCTCCCAGCTGCTTGCTTCTTGCTTGTACTGTTTTACAACAGGTGATGCTCAGGTCTGAGTTTTAGTTCTGACTTTTCCTTGGGCTACTGCAAAGCCTGTGACATCTCTGAGCATGTCTTTGTAATGCATAGGAGGTTGGAATGCTTGCCAGAGACATGGTTTGAGTTTCAATCCTTGGCTGGGAAAAACTTGGCTAAGCCCAGCTCGGTTGCTACTGTCAAAGCTGCCTCACTACTTCTTTTTCCCCGCTCATCCTCTGTGTGATGGCTAGCCTGACCACTTCTGATGAGCTGATGTTTGTTTGCAAGGCTGGCCTGGACTCTCTTTGTCTTTAACTCCAGAGTCAAGTTCTCACTACTGTTGCTACCCAGGATGGCAAAATAAGGAATCCCCCTTCCGTTGGGGGAGAGAGGAGGTCTGAAGAGCTCTGATCCTCATGATCATCCCAGGGGCATTGGTAGGAGGGCAACCTAAGTTGGTCCGTCAAGCTTGGTGAAATGGAACTGAACCCTTACTGTATTCTGCTCTTTCTACTGAACAGTTCTCTGCTTCTGGACTTCCAGTCTCCAGAAAAGTCAGAACAGAATGCCGGGAAATTTTATTAGTTCTCTGTTTATCTCTTTTGTGGGTCAGATTCCATGTAATTGGCTTCCCAAGCTAGGTTTTCTGGAGAGAATGTGGTATTAGTGAAAAGTTTCTACTAGCCAGAGATCTGTGTTCTCAGGAAATTAAGACTGATTTATTCTGGCCACTTTCCAGTCAGCTCCCACACATGTAATCTAGGCTGTCAACAGGATACCAAATTCAGGAGGCAGAATGTGGTCTTATGGCCTAAGGTGGAAGACTGGAGTTCCACCTGCCTTCTGGAACCCATAAGGTATTCTCTCTAGTCCTGTGTTGCTTCTTTCTCATGCTCTCCCTGCCTCCCCCTCTACTCCCCTCTCTTCTCACATTCCTGTGAACAGAATGTAGCTTAATGCACAGGGTGGCAGCTGGAGCATTTGTTGGTGGCACTTCTCTCCATTTCCTTTTCTGTCCTTCCTCCTGCTCCCTCCCCAGCTTTCCTATTACTCATCTTCAAGCCTCCACCTTTCTTCTTGAGTTTAGGTATTCCCTTTACTCCCTGGTCCACAATTGCTTTAGTGATGGAGCCCCTCTCTATGACTCTTTCTCCCCTGTGCACCGCCCCCAGAAGTCTTAAGGCACTACAGGTGAGACCCAAAGCATTCAGCCACAGCCTTCCACCACCTCAGACTCAGCCTGGCCCAATCAAGGGGAGAGGAAGAACTGCTGGTGAAGGATTCTACTGGTGGGGCCTGTTATCCCCAGAGCTCTGGGAGGCCCCAACATGCAACTGTGCAGCCAGGACCTGAGGGAGCCTAGTGTGTAGAAAGCATGAGAACTCGGTTGAGTCTGCCTCTACTGACAGCCGTTGTCCCAGGGAGCAAAATGCACACTCTGAGCTCTAGCTTCTTCAAATGTAAACAAAGGATGATCAAACCTCTGCCCTCCTCACAGGTTTTTGTCAGGACCGGATGGATTAAAATAGATGAAAGTATTCTATAAATTATAAAATACCCCATCATTAATAAAAAGAGCACACACTTACAAAATGCAGTCTATGTGTTAGGCACTGTTCTAATCACTTAGGTATATTAACTGATTTAAGCCTTGCAACAACCCTGTGAAGAAGCTACTCCTATTATTACTTTATATATGATTAAACTAAGGCATAGAGAAGTTAAGTAAAACAGCCAGGAAGCTGCGAATCAGATTAAAAGGACTCAATATTAGCAACAGATAAGATTCCAGTCTTGCTTCCCCTTATCATCTCTTCTCATTTTGAACAGTTTCTCTTCATTGGTCCCAAGGAGGAAGACACCATACTTCTGTTTAGGCAACCTCAGATCACATTAGCTCTTTAGGTAACATATATTATTAATTTATTTCATGTGTTGTTTATAAGCCCCTCTGCAGATTGTGTATGCTAAGCGTCCTTTCCCCATTCTGTACCTGCATTTGATTTTGAGGCTTCAAAGGCAGAATTTTCCATTCTTCCCTATTATAGTTCATTGTTCTTACCTTATAAGGTTCTGTGTGTATGTGTTTTTAATCTTGACCCTGTGGTTTTAAAATACTTGCTTCCTCTGCCACCTTCACATCGTCTACAGGGGTGGCAAGCCCACCTTCCCTATCTTCATCTACAGAGGACAGAGTGAGGACAGAGCCTCTAGAGTGTCGTCTCGTGGGGTTCTTTTATTCAGCTCATTGGTCACTTACCTGTCATTCAACATACTGTACTGTCATCCTACCCTTATTTCTGCATATTATCTGCAAAGATCATAGAAAATCCTGTCAAACAACTCAACATCCAAAAACATGATTCCTGTGATTTGTCACTTAGCTCACCTAGTTTAAAAGGAGAGTTTGACACAACTTACCCCTTTGGGACACCCACACTGGCCCTTTCCCCATCCCATGCAGAAACTTGCCTTTGCCCAGTGTGAGGTACACCAGTCACATTTAAGGATTTCAGCTCCTCCCTCCTTTAAGAACACCAGACTAACATTCTTAGCAATGCACTTTAGGATAGAAGCATCTGAGCATGTCAATTTTTTTTCTAGGTAGCTCCCTTCTTAGTTTTTGTTTTTGGTTTTAGAGACAGGGTCTCACTCTGTCACCAAGGCTACAGTGCAGTGGCATGATCATGGCTCACTGTAACTTTGAACTCCAGGTATCAAGCGATCCTCCTCCATCAGCCGATCTCTTGGTTTTCTTACATGAATTACTCTGTATATCCACCTCTAATGTTGCTTGGCTTTCCATTTCATATCTTCTGTTGTTCTTAGTAGCTATTTCTACAAGCTCGGGAGATTTTCTTTGCTCTTTAGCAGGCTTAAAATCCTCTTTTTAGATAAAGTATCATCTGAGAAAATGTGTTATTAGCATTAATGGGCTATATTCCATTTTTACTTGAAACCACCCTTCTCTTACCTATGCTATAGCTTATGACTCAAAATCCAAATTCTACCTTTCAGGTAGTAGAGCAAAAAAATAATAAAAATAAAACCTATTTCCCCAAGTATGTATTTTCTTGTCTAACATTTTCATATTCCCTAATGGATGCTTTTTGGATATCTTCTGATGGTGTCACTTGTCCCCTGAATCAGCAGGGTTCCCTAGTGGCCGGCAGTGTCTGGAAGCCTCAGCATACTCTAGCACATACGCCAGGAAGTCAGTCAACATACCTGGTGATTAGGAGTGTTTTAATGACTCAGGCCCAGTGACAGGTTTCCTTAAGTTTCCTTGAACCAGTGTCATTCTCTGTCAAAGTTTGTCTGCCTAAGAACCTCCTACTTACCTGCACTCCGTGGTGCACTTTCTTCATTTCCCCTCAGTCTTACTCCCCTTTCCCCATCCTCTTGACTCTGAGTTCACTTCACTGCAGTGAAACTAATGAGGTGCTGCTGCTTTTCCCAAAGCGCCAGGTTTACCCTCCTCTTTATTGCCATGGCATTCAGTCCTTTCTCATTGCAACCACTTGGAAGTCTGGCCCCTGAGCCTGCGTCTTCACGTGGGAGCTAGTATTCTCAGCCCATGGGGAGAAACGGAGGCCTGAATAGAGGCTGTCACCTAAGGTGGTGCGTACAGTGTTGGGGCACATGTCTAGTGGTGCCAGGACTGAGAGATCACTTGCCTCCACTGGTTACCCAGGAGGTAAGAGAGACCGATCCACAATGTTCCTGAGGTGTCTTGGGCACCCATAGGCAGGTGATTTCTGGCTTAGGGCAGGGTTCAGGAGGCTGGGCACTCACAGTTTCTCTTTGGTCCCACAGAACATGTTTGGGTTGTGGAAGCCTATGGTATTCTTGGCTATTGCAGCTGTGGCTCTATATGTGTTACCCAACATGCGACAGCAGGAGTCAGAGTTCTGCCTCATGGAGTGATGGCAGACCTTGGCCAGCGCGAGGGCAGATCCCCAGTGGCCACCACCCTCAGCTTTGGGCAGGACACACTGTGCCAGAACCCTCCCCATATGTTCCATGTGTCCCCGTCTCCTCAGCCTCAGTCACCCAGGCTGGAAAGGCTTGTGGGGAGCGGCTGACTCCCATCTCCTGCCTTGTGTAAGAACCTGAGTTCCTTGTAATTAAATATCAACTGAATTACATGAGACTGTGGATTTTTGTTTGCTAAATGCCTCACAACATAACCAGAACAGAGTGGTCCCCCTTTAAGCAAGTACCTCACATAAGAGTCTGACTCCTAAATACGGCTTCTCACCCTGCAGATGACCTCAGAAATGAGGCTGGCCCCTTCTGCTGACAACTGACTCACAGAGGGGTTGGTCTGTGCTTATTAACCCATCCTGAGGTGCTCACCTGAGCGTGGAGAAATGGAATGAACAGGGGCTGGGGAGACCTCCCCTTAGGTTCTGTGCGCACACCTACCTACATGAGAAGGCTGCCCTAAGAAGATCCACGTGTGTGCCTTTGTGACTTCTCAAGGGATTCACCCTCAGAGATGACTTTAATCAGCCAGAGTCCTGGCGGTAAACAGGTGGCACACTCAAAGCTTTACGTGAAGAGAGTTTAATGAAGGGACTGTGTACAAAAGGCAGAGTTAGGAGAAGCAACAAAACATAGTGAAGTACCAGGCACTAGCAACAGTGTAAAGCATCCCAGGCTGAAGCAGGAAGGAAAGGAAGCAAGAGCTGGAGCTCTGAAAATGGGCCCCAGGCAGGAGTGGCAGCCACAGGGGGTGCAGCCCCCGCCAGAGCCGTGATGAAGTGGGATATGTATTCCCCTACCTTCTCCTCCCACCTGCCAGTTTTCTACTGGTAGTTCATCAGCTGAACCCAATGGGAAGACAAAGCGCAGAGGTGCCCAGGTGATGTAATCTTTCAAGCTCAGCCTCCTGGAGCTTAGAGCAGGACAGAAGCCTGGGGATGGTTCTAATTGGGACAAGTAGAATGATGAGGGTAGTTTATGTGTGTTCCTGTTTACCTTCATTCCTGTGGAACCTTTGTGATTGGAGGTTATCATCATGAATGTTTCCATACGAAAGAAGACCCCAAGCGTATTCTTTTTCTTTTCTTTTTTTTTTTTTTTTTTTTTTTTGAGACAGGGTCTCACTCTGTCACCCAGGGTGGAGTGCAGTGGCACCATCTTGGCTCACTGCAACCTCCACCTCCTGAGCTCAAGTGCCTCCCACTTCAGCCTACCAAGTAGCTGGGACCACAGGCATGCACCACCATGCCCAGCTAAATTTTGTATTTTTTGTAGAGACAGGGTTTCACCATTTTGCCCAGGCTGGTCTCAAACTCCTGGGCTCAAGCAATCCTCCTGCCTCAGCCTGCCAAAGTGCTGGGATTACAGGCATGAGGCATAGTGCCCAGCCCCAAGCATATTCTTAAGCCATAGTGGAAAGAATGACCCCATGACTCCTGGCTTTCTTTGGACCCCTCTTTTTTCCTCCCTCCCACCCGAAAGGACTTCCTTCCATTCAACCAAACGTCCAAAGAAACACATGTACAGAGTGTATACTGTAGTAGCACTGCCAAGCTAAATGAATTCATTCCTTCTCTAGCTCTTACCTACGGGGAGTAGCAAGGACATTTAGAATTAGGAGATTTTCAAGTTGTATTCAGCCCAGAGAAGTGGCACGGCTGAATTGAAAGTCCACTTTAGCAGACATGGGGCCAGTGCTGAAATTGTGACTAGCCTCCTAGAAATGTGACTACAACTAGGCAAATTGAAGACAGTGCCACATGCCTCTTTTGCCTTTGTCTAAATTAGCGGTCCCCAACCTTTTTGGCACCAGGGACCGTTTTCATGGAAGACAATTTTTCCACAGATGGAGGGGGGATGGGGATGGTTTCGGGATGAAACTGTCCCACCTCAGAGCATCAGGCATTAGCTAGATTCTCGTAAGGAGTGTGCGACCCAGATCCCTCACATGTGCGGTTCACAATAGGGTTCCTGCTCCTTATGAGAATCTAATGCTGCCACTGATCTGACAAGAGGCAGAGCTCAGGTGGTAATGCTTGCCTAGCCACCACTCACCTAACGCTGTGTGGCCCAGTTCCTGACAGTATTGGTCCATGGCCTGGGGGTTGGGCACCCCAGCTCTAAGTGACTCCTCTTTGAAGACAGTTCTGACCTAGGCTGGTCTAGCTCCTTGCTACTCCATGTGACCCACAGATCAGCAGCATCAGCATTGCCCAGGAGCTTATTTGAAAGGCAGATCTCAGGCCCCAACCCAGACCTACTGATGCAGAATCTGCATTTCTAATGAGATGCCCAGTTAGTTTGTATGCACAGTAAGATTTGAGAGGCACCACCCTAGTCAATTACATTAGATTGTATGCTCTCAGTTGTAACCTAAAGAAATTATTTCACAACTGACCTGGTGCCACTGGCTGCTTGTTTTTGAGTGTAGTGAGACTGCCATTTACCCACTTTACTGCCGCCACCAGTTGACTGAAGAACATGGGTATCGGTGGTGGAAAGGACTTATAGCCAAAAGCTATGGTCCGCATGTTTCTGCAAATTCATATGTTGAAATCCTAACCCCTAAGGTGATAATATTAGGAGGGGGGCTTTGGGAGGTGATTAGGTCATGAGACCAGAGCCCTCAGGAGTGGGATCAGAGCCCTTATTAAAGAGACTTCAGAGAGATCCCTCACCCTTTCTGCATGACCCTTTCTGCCATGTAAGTTTACACTAAGACTATAGCCAGGCCAGGCACAGTGGCTCACGCCTGGAATCCTAGCACTTTGGGAGACCAAGGCGGGTGGATCACCTGAGGTCAGGAGTTCAAGACCAGCCTGACCAACATGGAGAAACCCCATCTCTACTAAAAATACAAAAAATTAGCCAGGCATGGTGGTACATGCCTGTAATCCCAGCTACTCGGGAGACTGAGGCAGGAGAATCGCTTGAACCCGGGAGGCAGAGGCTATGGTGAGCCGAGATCTTGCCATTGCACTCTAGCCTAGGCAACAAGAGTGAAACTCCGTCTCAAAAAAAAAAAAGACTACAGCCATCTGTGAGGAAGCAGGTCCCTCGCCAGACATGGAATCTGCAGGCGTCTTGATCTCGAACTTCCCAGCCTCCAGAATTGTAAGAAATAAATTCTTGTTGTTTATAAACCACCCAGTCTATAGTATTTTGTTACAGCAGCCCAAATGGACTAAGACACTAAAGATCACTGATTTAACCTGGAATTACAAGCCAGGGTAGAGGTCAGGTTCTAGTAGGGTGGTCTCCAGCTAGGGGACCTGAACCTAGAGCCTGCCTAATGGCAGGAATGTGGGCCTGCTTTTCCCACCTTTTTGCTTAGAATACAAAACCCCTCCCTTTAGGACATATCCTTCTCTGTTCATTTCATTGATTGATTGATTGAGACAGGGTCTGACTCTATTGCCCAGGCTGGAGTGCAGTGGTGCAATTTCAGCTCACTGCAACCTCCACCTTCCAGGCTCAAGCCATCCTCCCACCTCAGCTTCCAGAGTAGCTGGGACTACAGGTGCTCACCACCACGCACAGCTGATTTTTGTATTTTTTGCAGAGATGAGGTTTTGCCATGTTGCCCAGGCTGGTCTAAACTCCTGAGCTCAAGTGAATCGCCCGCCTCAGCCTCCCAAAGTGCTGGGATTACAGGTGGGAGCCACTGCACCTGACCCTCTGTTCATTTTAGAATCCCATTCTCTTCATTTGGTTTGGACTTTCTGTCTCCTTGTCTTAATAATACACTGTTACCCAGGTGTTTTGAAGAGGAATCTTTCCTGCTGAATGTGAAACATTCACTTAAGCTAGCTTAAAAAACACAGTAGGATGTTCTCACTTATAAGTGGAGTTAAGGTTGGGCGCGGTGGCTCACGCCTGTAATCCCAGCATTTTGAGAGGCCGAGGCGGGCGGATCACAAGGTCAGGAGTTCAAGACAAGCCTGGCCAACATGGGGAAATCCTGTCTCTACTAAAAATACAAAAATTAGCCAGGCGTGGTGGCAGGCGCCTGTAATCCCAGCTACTCGGGAGGCTGAGGCAGGAGAATTGCTTGAACCTGGGAGGCAGAGGTTGCAGTGAGCCGAAATCACGCCACTGCACTCCAGCCTGGGTGACAGAGCAAGACTCCTTCTTTAAAAAAAAAAAAAAAGAGTTAAAAAATGTGTATAATGTGTACACAGGGACATAGAACGTGAACTGATGGACATTGGAGACTTTGAAGCGGTGGGGGTGGGGCGAGGGGAGGGATGAGAAATTACTTAATGGGTACAATGTACATGATTTGGGTGATGTTACACTAGAAGCCCAGACTTCACACTAAACAATATATCCATGTATCAAAACTGCACTTGTACCCTCTAAATTTATACCAAAAAAAAGAAAAAAAGGATTGATCTTAAGTCTGGAGGGGTATGCCTTGGAAACCACAGGCAGGTGTGCACCTGGGTCTAGGTGCGCTAGAACCAGGGACTCAAAGCACCTTCAGGAGCCTCCATCTCTCCCCACTGCTGCCCTCTGCATAACTGCCTCCTTTCTGCAAGCTGCCTGCAGCCCAGCCCTCTCTGGTTTCCCTTTCCAGGTCAAGAGGTAGAGTAGCCACCCGCTGCCACTCCTGTCAAGGACCAGCTGCTTTTGGGGCAGGGTGGGTGATTCTAAAGATGACAGGTACTGCCACTTCTGATTGTGGCAGAGGGAATATTGGGTTGCAGGGAAGGGGAGAGGGGAACAACCTGGAGATCCAGGCAGTGGTCCCCACGGGGATGTGGACACAGAGCTGCAGGGGAAGGCCTCTCTCACCAGAACCCCTTGGTCTCTAAGATAATCAGAGGAAGCAAACTAACAGTTTTAGATCACCTATTAGATGCCAGGCACCATGCTAACCATCTTTCTTGTGATTTCCTTCCATTTTCACACATTTAAAAAAAAAAAAAGATGAGAAAACAGGCCCAAAAGAGTTATGTTACTTGCCCAAGGTTACAGAGCTAGAAGTAGAGTCTGGAATTCAGCCCATGGATCATTCCACTCTACCACACTGTCCCTGGCAACTGGGTCAGTGCCACAGTCAGTATCAGTATCACTGAAAGTGCCTGCTGTGACCTGGCCAGCCCAGTATCATCACAGGTGACTGTGGAAATATCCCTGGTTCCAGAAAAACAGTATTTTCAAACATGGCTCGTTGTACCCGCTCACTTGGATTCAGCTCAGCCCAGATAAATATGGCCAATATTGGTGGCTGATGAGCAGAGCCCCTCGATGGCAGAGGCAGGACCAGGTGAAGAGCCAGGCAACCTGGTCTCCTGAGATAGGTCAGCAGGTGGTGAGTCAGGGGGCTATAAACGGCCTGTGGCCCCAGCCAGCGCTGCTCAGATACTCAGCTGATGAAACCCCTTGTAAGCCCCTGTGTGCCCCTGCCTGGCTTAGGGAGGAGCATGTCAGCGCTCCTCGGGAAGGGGGCCCTACTTGGCAGGCCGGGGCCCAGCATTGTGCACGGTCTGTTCCAGCCTGGCTGGCCAGGCTGGGGGCCTGGGCTCATGGGCTATATTGAGGGCTGAGTCACCAGCCCGCGCCTGGGTCAGGCTGATTGTCACTGGATGCTGGGGCCTGAGTCAGGCCCCGATTTATCCTGGAGAGCAACAGGCTCAGGTTTCTGAGGACAGTTGTGGGGGTTGGGGGTGGGGGAGTGACGGGAACCATCCCTTGGCACTCTGCACCCTCCTCTACCAACCATTCACTTGATCCCCTGGGGCCCGCACACTGACCTCCCCTGGAGCCCGCACACTGACCTCCCCTGGAGTGAGCTCATGAGTCAGAGGGAAAGCAAGGGAAGCTGCACTGGGAGTTCCTTCTCCTCTCCCTGGCTTTCTCCAGCCTCTCCCACCTGAACAGAGGCGCTCAGTTGGCTGGGGGACCTCAGATAATGCCTGCAAAACAGGACTGTGGACTATTAGGGTCTGTAAAGGGGCTGTCAACTCCAAGCAAACTCACCTTAACCCTTTCTCCACCCCAGCAGCTCAAAGAGGAATGCATCCTTTCTCAGATCTGTGCCTCAGTTTACTCACCAGGGTTTCAGAGGCAGCACTGCTGAACCCTGAGCCCCTGGCACCTCAGGTTGGCTGTCAGAAGTCGGCCTTTGTATATACACAGTTCCCCTGTGAGGCCCAGCTGTGTGTCCTAGGAGCCGGGCCTCTCTCCACAGCAGAGCTCAGTCTCTCAAGTGTATGGACAGCACTGGTGCCTGAGGGGTGGATTTAGCCAAAAGTTGAAGGTGGCTTGGGGAGAATGAGAGTTCTAGAGATAGAGAGAAGGGGTTGCCAACAGGAGAGTGGAATTCCTGAGCACCTCGTCACAGGCAGCCGACAGAACATGAGCCACAGGGCCCAGGCTATTTATACCTCGCCTGTCACTATCAGGGTCCCTAGAGCTCCCCCCACCCCCAGCCGTGCACAGCAGGTCCTTTTGCTCTTTCTGGTCCCTTCTCTACTCCTCCCCCTCCCTACCTAAGGACCAGGCAATTTCATTCAATGAGAAGAGAAAGAAATTATTCATAGACCCCTGTCATCATAAGCATTGCCCCCCACAGAACCCTGAAACTTTCCTCAGCTCCATAACAGGGGGTGCCCTCATTGGCCCTTGGGGGAAAGAGCCCCCAAAGATGCTCACTATCCTGTCTTTTACGCCAGGTCTAGGGGTAGAAAAGGAATGAGATATAATGATTTACCTAAAAGGGCCCAGACCCTTCCCTGGCTTGAAGAAACTTCTCAGGCTCAGATATGGCCTCTTACCCAGCTCAACTTGACTAACTGGGTCTAGAAGGATGGGAAAGCTGAGGACACATGGCTTGAAAAAGGGGGAACTGGGAGATATGGCTGCATGTATGCTACAGAGTTGCAGAATGGATCTTCTCCTTATAGAAATACGTTCTCTAGGCTGCGCATGGTGGCTCATGCCTGTAATCCCAGGACTTTGGGAGACTGAGATGGGCGAATCACCTGAGGTTGCGAGTTTTAGACCAGCCTGACCAACATGGAGAAACTCCGTTTCTACTAAAGATACAAAATTAGTTGGGTGTGGTGGCGCATGCCTGTAATTCCAGCTAGTCAGGAGGCTGAGGCAGGAGAATCGCTTGAACCTGGGAGGCAGAGGTTGTGGTGAGCAGAGATCATGCCATTGCACTCCAGCCTGGGTAACGAGAGCGAAACTCCATCTCAAAAAAAAAAAAGAAAGAAAGAAAGAAAAGAAAAGAAAAAAAAATACGTTCTCTAGCTCTTTCTCCTCACCCCAGGCCAGAGGGTCTGTTTGGGTGCCTCAGTTTCCCTGCTGTTCTATTCCCCAGGCCTCCAGCTTTTGGCTTGCCCTGAGTACAGCTTTGCCTGGGCATCCCAGCTGGCTCCCTTGGGCTCTCCCTGACCACTCTGACCCTGGCCCTGCCCACCTGCCTGGTCACATTTCCCTCTGGCTGCTCTGGCTGAGGCTCTCCCTGTTTCAGCCTGGCTGACCCACCCTTTCCCTGGCAGGATCTGCCCCATGGCCCAAATGGGCACGTTGCCCAGGGGGCTCCCTGGCACTATGGGGGAAGAGTCTCTCCTTCCCCTCTTACCACCTCAGTTGAGTCAGACTTGGGGGAGGGGGACACACAGTGTGAGTCACTGGGTGCCCTTTTCCTGAGCTCAGCTTCATTCTGAGGTGATGAGGCCAAACGGGCTGCTGACCAGGACACTGAGTCAGGGGCAGGGGGCCCAGTTTTACTCCTGGGACTCTGGATTTGGGCCCCACATGAGGCTTTTCTATTTGTAAAGTCAAGTAATGGCTGGGAGGCACCCCCCCCCCCCCCGGAGGATTCTCCTTCATTGGCCTGGGCAAGGTCCCTGCTTCCTCTCAGGCCCTCTCTGCACAAGCACACACACTTCCCTTCCCTGTCCACAGGTGGACAATGCCCTGGGCTAGGAGCCAGCCCTCGCAGGTCCCGTCAACAGCCTGCCACCAACTAGTCTAGAAAATTCTGTCAACACCAGATCAGTGGGTTTTGCCCTAATCGCTGGCCTCAGTTTCCCCATTTACCTCTTTGGCCCGTGCGAGGTGTGGAGGGAGCATATTTCATTCCTGACAGTTTGGTGTGTTGGGTGTGGGTGGAGAACTGTCGGCCCTCCCCGCCACCTTCCAGCGCGGCGGCACCGGGGGCCCAGGGGGTGGGCACCCTCAACCCTGTCCCGCTGCTCGGGCGGCGCGGGGGAGGGGCGACGGGGGCGGGGCGTCCTGCGCGGCGCGGCCCCCACCCGCTGGCCGGGCGGCATTCCTGGGAGGCCGGCGCTCTGACGTGGACCCGGGGGCCGCGGGCGCGGCGGGGGGGCGGCGGCCCGGGGGCTTCTTAAACCCCCCGCCCCGGCCCAGCCCGCACTTCCCGAGCACCGCTCCGCCCCCAGAGGGAGAGAGAGCCAGAGAGCGGCCGAGAACCTAGGAGGCCAGCTGAGCCCCGCCGAGCCCCGCCAGCCCCGGCGCGAGAGAAGTTGGAGAGGAGCGCAGCGCAGCGAGTTCCCTGGTCGCGCCCCACAGCCCCCGACAGCCCCAACCCCGGCCCTAGCCCCGGCCGCACCCCCAGCCCGCGCCAGCATGATGAACAACAGCGGCTACTCAGACGCCGGCCTCGGCCTGGGCGACGAGACGGACGAGATGCCGTCCACGGAGAAGGACCTGGCGGAGGACGCGCCGTGGAAGAAGATCCAGCAGAACACATTCACGCGCTGGTGCAATGAGCACCTCAAGTGCGTGGGCAAGCGCCTGACCGACCTGCAGCGCGACCTCAGCGACGGGCTCCGGCTCATCGCGCTGCTCGAGGTGCTCAGCCAGAAGCGCATGTACCGCAAGTTCCACCCGCGCCCCAACTTTCGCCAAATGAAGCTGGAGAACGTGTCAGTGGCCCTCGAGTTCCTGGAGCGCGAGCACATCAAGCTTGTGTCCATAGGTCAGTGCGGGGGGCGAGGGCACGGGCGTGTCAGGGATAGGGTCATCCCATGGGGCAGGGGACACAGGTGCGGAGTGGGCGCTCGAGGATCTGAGAGACAGGGCAGAGGGCACCCCCCCGGTACAGAGAGAAGACCCTGGCCCCGGCCCTCCCACCCACCGACGCGGGCCACGGGCACTGTCTGCACATCCCTCTGGGGACAGCGAGCACTCCCTGGGTGCCCCGGGGAGTCCAGGCCTTAGGGTTTGCGTGCCTTCCAGCCGCCGCCTCGCCATGCACACTCCTACCGCCCGTCTCCGCTCACTGTCCCCTTTCCTTCCATCGGGCAACCCTAGCCCACACTTGGGAGGACAGAACTTGTGCCTGTCACTGATTACTGGGGGCGCCCAACAAAACAAGTGGCTCCCCAGCTTCACAGCCCCTCCGCGGGCCAGGAGAGGGCTGAAGACAGGTCCCAACAACTGCCCGCGTCTGCGGGCTCTGGGGCCGAGGGGAGCTGGCGCGGGAGGCCCTCTTCGTGCATGTGCTCAGCAGCTGGGTTCAGGCCCGGGGGCCAGGACAGGCAGGGCCCAGCCTCAGAAACCTAAAAAGGCACTGAGCGAGCGCGGGGAGACTTAACCCCTGACTGTCCTCCTCCTGCTTCAGCCTGCGGCGGAGGGGGCTTCCGCAAGTCCAGGCCCTGCCCCAGCCCACCCCCTACCCCGGGATTGGCTGCAGCTAACGGTCTGGGCTGCGGGAGAGGGAGGGAAGGCCTGTGGAAGGGAGGAAGTCATTGAGTGTAACCAGATTTGGAAGGTGTGTAGTGCAGGGTGGGGGCGGGGAGGCACTCCAGTCTTGGGAGCAAAGACGCCAAGGGTGGGCTTGGAGTGGCAGGAGGCTGTCCTGCCCTCAGAGTCCTGCAGTCATCCCTGAGGCTGGGGGGCCTGGGGAAGACCCCTCCCACCCCTGTGGAGAGCTCTTAAGAACCTTGCTGGGATTTGCAGGATGGGGTTCTTGGACGGTGCACCCCACGGCCCCATGAGAGGAGTTTCATGGCGGGCCAGGTGGGCCCCACACTGTATGTTCCCTGAGATTTCTCTGTCGGCCCCACTCTCCCTTGGGGCGATCTCTAGGCCTCCTGATATAGCAGCTGAGGTCAGCCCGGGGCCCTTTGCCCCATCCAGTCCCCTCCCTAGCCCTTACCCCCTCCTGCCCCTATACTGCCCCCCCACCCCACCCGCCTGGCCTGGCCTGGAAATAGCCCTGCCTCCGTGACACAGCAGATGTCTCTGAGCTTTCCAGAAGGACAAGGCTGAGGGCAGGGGGTGGGGGAGGGGGCCTGGAGTGGGTAGTGAGGCTGAGGGCTACGTGATGGAGGCTGAGGGGTCAGAGAGGAGTCAGTCCTGGGCCGGCATCCTCAGCAGACTGGGGTTTGAAAGGCAGGACTGACTGTCCCAGGTGGGGTCTCAGGGAAGAGCCGGAGGCCTCAGCAAGACATGTAGGAAACCGCTCAGCCTTCCCCTCCCTTCCAGTCTGCGGGGGCTCCCGGCCCCTCTCCAGGCCTCGTCCTTCTTGAGCACACCTCTCCCCTCCCCCGTGGCGGTGCCTGGCTCCAGCCCCCTTGGCTCTGCGGAGGAGGGGCCAGCTTAGAGCTGAGGGGAAGAAGCAAAAGCTGGTTTGAGGGTGGGAGGGAAGCTCCCTGGTTCCCGCTGGGAGGAAGGGGAGGCAGTCCTCATTTGGGCCAAGTGGCTCACTTGCGCTGATGAGATAAGCTGTCAGCAATTCAGCTGCCGGCCCCAGGCTGAGGCTGGAGGGGAGGGGACACTGGCAGCGACCGGCAGAGGTCCAAAGGGGCTGCCCATGAGGAGGGGGCATCCTGCTTCTGCTCGCTCCCCTACTCCATTTAGTGGTGGGAAGGGGTGATCCACGGGGCCTCCTTCTGAGTATTGTCTCAGCACTGAAATCGAGAGTCTGGGCACCTCAGGGGGCGTCAGAAAGACTCCCCACTTCTCTTTCTAGAAGGGAAGTCGGGGTCTGGAGTAGCAGTTGGGATCCAAGTCCACCTGAAGAAGGGGCACTGAGCCCAGGCTAAAGGAGCTGTGCCCTTCATATCCCCACCACCTTGTCCTGGGCCCCCATCGCCCCTCATCCCCTAACAAAGAGGCCTATGAGGCAGCTCTGTCCCGCAGCTGTTCCCCAGTTGCTATTCCTTCTCCTGGAGCCAACAACCGAGGGAGGGGCTGGAGGGGGCAGCAGCTGTCCCAGCACCTCCCTAGGCCCAGCCCTCTCCTCCCCCTCCATTTGAGGCCTGGGGTGGCCTCGACTAGCTGTCTGGCTCCTCCCACTCCTTTGGGGGTATCCCTAGGCAGATGGAGAAGTGGTTTGGTGGGCCCTGGTGGTGCTGAGCTCCTTTCCTCTGCCTGGCCTCCGAGAGGGAGGAGGGAGAGGGAGGCCATTGCTTCCAGAGTGGGACTTGGGGCCCCACTGCCCTTCTCCTGCCCCAAGCCTGGACCACTTGCTGTCTGGCCCAGGGCCAGTTGCTGGGGAGAAACCTCCCTCTCCAGCAAGTATGAATGACCACCCTCCCCATATACACACCCCCTCCAACCCCTGCAACCTCAAGGCTTCCTGCCCAGGGGTCTGGCTCCAGTTTGCAAGAAGTACTTCTGGGCATGTGAGCTTTGGAGTCTGTCGGGGTTGTGAGAGACTGGGGGCACTGGGGCATCCAGACTGTGTGAAAGTGTTGGAGCCTGTGTGTTTGAGAGAAAGCACCGGGAGGCAGGGAGTGAGTGTGTCATGGAATCTAAAAGCTGCCAAACCATTGTGCTGCAGTGGAGCCAGGGGAAGGGGGCGGGCTGGGGAGCTGCTGGGGAAGGAAGGATGAATCAGTGACAGGGTGGGGGAGCCCAGGAGGCCAGAGCCCCAGCCAGGCGGACAGGGAGACTGAGGCACCCCTCCCATGGCAGGTGGGAGTGAGGCAGGGGATGCCCTGGATTTCCCAGGCTCTTGGTCTCCTAACACTCTTCCCAAGATGTGGGGAAGGGTGGAGGGGAGAAGATGTGTAAGGGGAAGCCTCCGCTCCACCCTCTCCCATCTCTTGGGCAACATCAGTAAACAAGACTGAGTCCTCCACCCGCTTCCAGCCTCCTGAAAGCAGTGCTTTGGGAAGCTGATAGATTTCAGAACTTCATTGCCCTTTACAAGTAAGCTGAATTCCAAAGATCTGTCTATGTGCTAGGCCGCCCCAGGCTTCTGGATATTTCTTTCTGATTGTTAAGTGGGATCTAGGCCCCCCCAAATCTTGAGGAACCAGTTCTGGCTCAAAGGAGGTGATGGGTGGAGTGTGTCAGCTCCTGAGGCTGGAGTCCCTCTGGCCCCTAGCCTTTGACAACATGACTTTCAAGACTTAACCAAGAATGTACTGGACCCCACCCACCCACCCCTGCCCCACTATCAGAACCCCTTGGTTTCTAAAGCCCTTTGTGGCATTCAGGGTAGAGTGTGAGTGGAAACTCGTCCTACTCCGCTCCAATTTCAGTTCTTAAAATATTCATTCATTCAACTAATATTTATTGAGACCTTACTATGTTTAAGACCTTCATTATAGAAAGATAAAACCTAGTGTCTAGAATGAAAGAAACTAGACCAAAAAAAAAAGAGTATATACTGTGTGATTCCATTTATATAACACTCTAGGAAATACAGAGTAATCTATCGTGACAGAGAGCAGATCAGTTGTTGCTTGGGATGGAAGGACGAGGGTGGCAGGAGGGAGGGCTCACAAAGGGGTGTGTGCAAGGAAACTTTGGGGAGTGATGGATGGTACCTTCGTTATTCTCGATCTGTGGTGACGGCTTCGTGAGATATCCATAGTGTCAAAGCTTCTCAAACTTCATTATCTAGCATGTGCAGTTTGCTCTATGTCAATCATAGCTCAGTAGAACTGTTAACAAAACAAAAAGGCTCTGCCCTGGGAGCCTTACAATCCCACAAGGCCAGACAGAAACCAGGTAATTACATAAACAGGAGGCAGACTCACTGGCTGTAGCTGAGGTGAGGGTACCTTCCGGAACCACAGGAACACAGAGAAGCAGCCTTCTGACCAGAAGGGCCTCATAAAGGACTTGCCATCTGAGTGGGGCCTCGCAGGAGGGAGAGGGTCAGGTAGGCAGAGACTAGAGGCCTGACCCCAGGGCTCTGGCCCGAGGAGCTGCGCAGGTGAGGGAGGGTGCTCTGGGGCAGTGGAGGGTGGGGCGCCCCTGAGCCTGTCTGTGCCCTCCCCTCTGCAGACAGCAAGGCCATCGTGGATGGGAACCTGAAGCTGATCCTTGGCCTGATCTGGACGCTGATCCTGCACTACTCCATCTCCATGCCCATGTGGGAGGATGAAGATGATGAGGACGCCCGCAAACAGACACCCAAGCAGCGACTGCTCGGCTGGATCCAGAACAAGGTGCCCCAGCTGCCCATCACCAACTTCAACCGTGACTGGCAGGATGGCAAAGCTCTGGGTGCCCTGGTGGACAACTGTGCCCCTGGTGAGTGGGCCAGCGAGCACAGCATGGAGCCCTTAGCTCCCAAAGACAGAGGGGACAAGCTGGGGCTGCCAAGGCACATGGTTGTCAGAATGCACACCCTGGGGCCTGGGGGGCAGGATCCCCTGCAGGGTTTGTCCTCCTTCAGCTGAGACTGTCTGCTGGTTGGCAGCAGGCCCTACCTGATGAGTGTGCCAGATTCCACAGAGGCAGGGAGAGGTTTAAAACCCCTTATTTTACAGACAAGGACACCATGGCCCAGAGAGGGCTGGTGACTTATCCAAGATCACACAGCTTGTCCATGGCAGAACCACCTAGAGCCTAGGGCCTGGACTCCCTGCCCCACGAGGCACTATTCCTGCCGAGCTGAGAGAGAGGCAGTGTGGTGACCGGGACTTGTAGCAAGACCAGGAGTTAGATCCAGAGAAGGGTTTTCTCTGGGAGACCCTGGGATGGCTTTGAGAAGGGGTTGAGGCTCAGGATGATGTGGGATGAGGCCAGTGGGGCACTGCCTGGTGGCAGGTGACCCAGCCTTGCCCCTTCTCCATGTAGGTCCTGGCCTGGTCAAGTAGGGGCAGCTCAGGAGCCATGAAAAACTGAGGCATCACTGGCTAGAGCATACCCCATGGACAGCTCCCTTTCTGCCCCTCACCTCCTGAAAAGATAGGTTTTCTCCTGGAGTCACAGCCCCTTGGGAGAATCCTCCTCCACCCTGGGGTCAGCTGGGGAGCAGGGGGTGGGAGGCGGGGGCACAGCCTCCTGGGAAGCATTCCCAGCTGCTGAGCCATGGCCCATAACTGGTGTGGCTGCCAGCAGTGAGCTCAGCTGTTCCAGCCAGTCATGGATTCCAGCCTTGAGCCAGCCCCCTCCCCGAAACGGTGTGCCGTCCTCCTCCTCCAGTTCTGGCCTGAACCAAGTGCCCCCTCACCTCCAGCCTTCACAGGAGTGATCTGGGGCTGCCTCAGCATCCTTCTTGTTAGGAGGGCGGGGCTCCTGAGGACGGCAGAGGAGAAGTCATTCTCTCCCCACAGGCCCTTTAATGCCTCAGTTTCCGCAAGTGAGCAGTTAGAAGGAATAGGGAGTCTTATCCCCTAAGACCGGTATGGAAAGTGTTTGGAGATCTAGGGCTTCAGGACAGATGTGAGGAAGCCTTCTAGGAATGGGTCAGGGGCGTATGTGGGACAAGCACTCTGACCTCCTCTGCCCACCCCTGAGAAAGCTGAATGAGGCGAGAGGTATCTGAGAGGGGACACCCTCCCAGGGTTTGGGGCTCAAGGTCTGAGCTGGGGCCTGGGCAGGCAGGAGGCTGGCCAGCAGGGCTGGTGCCAGGCTGCGTCAGCGAGGGCAGAAAGGCCTCATTGTTGGTGGTGGGGAGGGCTGTCGTGCTCTTACATGGTGAGGGGCCTCGCAGCTGATGGGATCAACAGGAACCTGGCTGGTCAAGGCCTAGAGCTGGTGGGAAGGGGTGTGAAGCCACAGCCTCTGAGGGTGTTGGGTGAACAAATGCCCTGCATCCTGGCCAGCTGGCTGCCCCTTACCATTGTCTCCCTCCATCACCTCTCCAGGTCTCTGCCCCGACTGGGAGGCCTGGGATCCCAACCAGCCCGTGGAGAACGCCCGAGAGGCCATGCAGCAGGCCGACGACTGGCTTGGGGTGCCCCAGGTACCTGCACAGATGGGGCGGCGGGGGGCAGGGGGCAGGGGCAGAGGTTGGTTCTCTAAGTTTACCTGAGCAGGGTGCAGGGGGAGACTGGGGCTGCTGGGAAAAAGAGGGTGCCATGTGACATCACTCCCTTCCATCACAGGTCATTGCCCCTGAGGAGATCGTGGACCCCAACGTGGATGAGCATTCTGTTATGACATATCTGTCCCAGTTCCCCAAGGCCAAGCTCAAACCCGGCGCCCCTGTTCGATCCAAGCAGCTGAACCCCAAGAAAGCCATCGCCTATGGGCCTGGTATGTGTGAGCCCCTGGCAGCCCTCCTGGGCCGCTGGGCACATGTCGGCTCTCCCTGAGTAACCTGGGCTCTGCTCCTACCCCGCAGGCATCGAGCCACAGGGCAACACAGTGCTGCAGCCTGCCCACTTCACTGTGCAGACGGTGGACGCAGGCGTGGGCGAGGTGCTGGTCTACATCGAAGACCCCGAAGGCCACACCGAGGAGGTATGCAGAGGCCGCTGGGGAAGAGGGATTCGCTTGGGATTGGAACCAGAGAGCGTGGGGCCAACAACAGGAATGGCCCGGAGGTGACTGCTAGAGCCACACACTGTGCTGTGCAGTCTGGGGAAGGTGTCACCATGGGGGCTAAGTGGGGCTGGGGTGCATAAGGCGTTTTGTGGTCAGGAGAGACTATGGTCATCGGAGAGGCTTCCAATCTTTTTCCTTCCCAATAGGCCAAGGTGGTTCCCAACAATGACAAAGACCGCACCTACGCTGTCTCCTATGTGCCCAAGGTCGCTGGGTTACACAAGGTATCTCCCTCTAGGCCCCCCTGCCTGCCCTGCTCTTCACATCCTTGGCTCTGGCTGCATGGACCCCTCTCTCAGCCTGCACTTCACCCCTGCCCAGAGCCCCAGCTGCCCTCCTCTCACCCTCCTTGGTGTGGCTGTGCCCCTCTGCCCCCCTCAGGACTGCTCTCCCCTAGAAGCTAACCTTTGACCTCTGACCCCTAGGTGACCGTGCTCTTTGCTGGCCAGAACATTGAACGCAGTCCCTTTGAGGTGAACGTGGGCATGGCCCTGGGAGATGCCAACAAGGTGTCAGCCCGTGGTCCTGGCCTGGAACCTGTGGGCAATGTGGCCAACAAACCCACCTACTTTGACATCTACACTGCGGGTAGGACGGGCACCAGTGGGGTGCAGGCGGAAAGCCCCTGACCGTGTGGGGCTGTGGGAGGTGGGGCTGGGGCAGGGATGCCAGCCAGAGGGTGGGCAGCCTCAAGGTGAAGGCACTGGGGCAGCTGTGTGTCCAGAGTGGGTGCTGACAGCCTCTGTTTTCGGCAGGGGCCGGCACTGGCGATGTTGCTGTGGTGATCGTGGACCCACAGGGCCGGCGGGACACAGTGGAGGTCGCCCTGGAGGACAAGGGTGACAGCACGTTCCGCTGCACATACAGACCTGTCATGGAGGGGCCACACACCGTACATGTGGCCTTTGCGGGTGCCCCCATCACCCGCAGTCCCTTCCCTGTCCACGTGTCAGAAGGTAAGGGCCCTTCACCGCTCCCCACGGTAGCCCTCACCAAAGCCAGGATGCAGAGAATGGCCACCAAGTTCTAGTCCTGAGGACTGGGGGGACATGAAGCACTAACTCCATGGTGCAGAGGGGCACGGCTGGCTGAGGTTTGCAAGGGGCAAGAGGAAGAGCTGGGGCCGGGCTCTGCAGAGATCCCCTCCCTGAGTCCTCCACCCCACCCCCAAGGTGGCTGGAGTCCCTAAGAGCAGGGCTGGGAGGCCACAGTGGAGGGTCCCAGAACACGTGCCACACTGGGAGGGCTGAGCGGAAGTGACGGGGCCGTACGGGTGGGGGCATATCTGGGGAGCACTGTCCGCACACCAGGCCCTCGGGTAGTGACTGCCCCACTTGTTCTCTCCCTACACTCAGTGCCCGTCGTCCACCAGGCCAAGAGAGTGGTGCCACGTTAATGCTTTCCAGTGGAGGCGGGGCCAGGCATGGCCGTAGCTGACTGGCCTCACCTGCGCTGTGTGGCCTGGCCCGGGCAGTGTGGAATCGCCCCACTTCCATGGCATCCTGTGGCAGGCCCCAGGTCCCATGCCATTGTCTGTGTTCTGTGGCAGGTCTAGTGTCTTTGCCACTTGCCTGGTGATTTCTGTGATGAAATCTGGGCTCTGAGCTCTGCCTGTGTTCTGTGGTACCCCTTGGGCAGTGCCATTGCCTGTGGTCATGGTAGTCCTGGAATATGTGTCGTTGCCTGTAGCACCTGTGGGTTCCATGCCATTTTCTGGATTCTGTGGCAGGCTGAGATTCCTATTCCTTTGCCTGTGTTCCATGGCAAGGCCTGGGCTCATTGCCACTGGCCACGGTCTGTGGTAGGCTGATGTCCATAAGTTGCCTGTGTTCTATGGCAGGCTTCGAGTTTTATGAAGTAGCTCTTGTTCCGTGGCATTGCTGGATGTTTTGTGGCATGACTTAGATCCTAAGGTTGCTTTGGTGCTCTGAGAGGCCCAGAGGGCTCTAGATGGATGGCCTGGGGGTGGGTAAAGGGGACTTCCCTGTCTCTCTGAGCCCACCCTCAGCCCAGGCTCTGCCATGCATTTCCCCAGTGGCACTGGCTCGGAAGCTTTCTTGTAACCTGCCTGATCTGGGGCCTGTACCAGCTCCAGCCCAGCAGCCCCAGTTGTGTTGGGGGCACAAAGGGCTCCAGAGCAGCGCTGTGGGCCACTGCCTGTGCCTGGGAGGGGTTAGAAGCACTGTGCACAGGGAGGTGGGGGCTAGTAGTCCAAGGCTCCTCAGCACCCCCAACCTCCTTTCTGTTTCTTCTCTAGCCTGTAACCCCAATGCCTGCCGCGCCTCTGGGCGAGGCCTGCAGCCCAAGGGTGTGCGTGTGAAAGAGGTGGCTGACTTCAAGGTGTTTACCAAGGGTGCCGGCAGCGGGGAGCTCAAGGTCACAGTCAAGGGGCCAAGTGAGTGCCAGAGCCCAGGGTCGTGAGGGTGAGGCTGGGGGATCAGGAGGGAAGTATGGCCAGTGGTTCTGACTCCCAGAGGGCAGTGACAGCCCGCACCACAGCTCCACAGTGACCAGAGGCACCCCAGAATCTCAGGCACATTGTCTCCTCTCTGCCTCAGTTTCTTGGTCTCAAGCCAGGAATGATTCTCTCCACCCTAAGTCCTATTCGGGGTGTTATGTACAGGGATGACAAGTGATCCCTGCCCTGAGTTGCAGCACTGCTCACTAGAGCCCTGCCCTCAGGCTGGGTCGGGGTCCCCATGGCTCCTTGAGGGGATTGAGGAGCTGGGACTTCAAGGCTATTGATCTGCCTTCTATCCCCACACCTTGCCTCCCTCTCCTCAGAGGGCACAGAGGAGCCAGTGAAGGTGCGGGAGGCTGGGGACGGTGTGTTCGAGTGCGAGTACTACCCGGTAGTGCCTGGGAAGTATGTGGTGACCATCACGTGGGGCGGCTACGCCATCCCTCGCAGGTAAGTACCTTGCGCCCCCCATGCTGTCCTGTCTAGGACATCACAGGGAGGGATGAAGGGCAGTGGGCTGCGGGGGAGTTTGAGGGGAGATGGAGGGGGACCTCGGGGGTCACTTCCTGGAGTAGACACCAGCTCCCTCTCTGCTCAGCCCCTTTGAGGTACAGGTGAGCCCAGAGGCAGGAGTCCAAAAGGTCCGGGCCTGGGGTCCTGGTTTGGAGACTGGCCAGGTGGGCAAGTCAGCTGACTTTGTGGTGGAAGCCATTGGCACTGAGGTGGGGACACTGGGTAAGTGGCTGAGGGGCAGGAGGAGGGAGTGCTGTGGGGGAGGGCAGCAGGGGGCACTGTGGGTAATGGGTGCAGTGAGCATGCTGGGGAGTGCTGGGGTGAGCAGGGAGATGGGACATGAGGCGGCCAGAGGGGAACTGGGGGATGGAAGGGTCTTGCCTGATGCTGGACCCTCTGACCCTCCCTGACCTCGCCCCAGGCTTCTCCATCGAGGGGCCCTCACAAGCCAAGATCGAATGTGATGACAAGGGGGATGGCTCCTGCGATGTGCGGTACTGGCCTACGGAGCCTGGGGAGTACGCTGTGCACGTCATCTGTGACGACGAGGACATCCGAGACTCACCCTTCATTGCCCACATCTTGCCCGCCCCACCTGACTGCTTCCCAGATAAGGTATGGTCCCAGATTCCACACACCTGCCCCGGGGATGGGGCAAGCTGGTTCTCCTCCCATCCCCAAACCAGCCTTCTTCCCTCCACACAGGTGAAGGCCTTTGGGCCTGGCCTGGAGCCTACAGGCTGCATCGTGGACAAGCCCGCTGAGTTCACCATTGATGCCCGTGCAGCTGGCAAGGGAGACCTGAAGCTCTATGCCCAGGTAGGTCATTATCCAGTCTCTGCGGCCCTTACTACCTATGGCAGGGACCTGGAAGGCAGGGCCAGGCCAGAGGCAGAGACCTCCCGGCAGGAAATGACAACATCACAGAAGATCAGGCAGGACTGATACTCATGGGCCCATCAGTACCATGGAAAATTTTAAATTTTGTGTTTTCTTAATGATGATAACCTAAAAATGTATTTTACCAAAGAGTCATTTTTGTGCTAATTTGTAATTGAAAGATTGTTTCATTGAATAAGACAAGGTTTCTCAGACTGGTGTCCATTGACCCCTAGAAGTTAATGAACATAGTCTTGAGAATCTAAGAGGGTGATTCTTCTTTGAACGGCTCATGATTCAGTTTTAGGAACATAAATTTAGTCCACACTCTTCCCGTCCAACACATTTCAGAGTTGAGGAAACCTAGACTGGGAGAGCAAGCCATACAGATGGCCTTGAGCCAGGCCTCCAGGCTCCAAGGGTGGGCTCTGGCCACCAGAGCATGTGGCCCTGGGCTCTGGTGGCCTCAGTGACTGGTGTGGGGGTGGGAGTGCCTGCGCGTTGGCAGTGGGAAAGGAGGCTCTGGGTTCACCTGTGGCCAGCAGAGGGCGCTCTGCAGAGGCCACAGCTATGAACTTTGCTTGGGTGATGCCCACAGGACGCGGACGGCTGTCCCATCGACATCAAGGTGATCCCCAACGGCGATGGCACCTTCCGCTGCTCCTACGTGCCCACCAAGCCCATTAAGCACACCATCATCATCTCCTGGGGAGGCGTAAACGTGCCCAAGAGCCCCTTCCGGGTGCGTCCTCCCAGCCTGCCCCGTGCCCACCACCAGAGGTCCTTGAGGGAGGGTGGGCGCCTCGCTAGAGTCCCTGTTGTCCCTGGGCTCAGGCTGGGACTGAGGCTTGGGCTGGTGCCACTGAGGCTAGGCTGGGTGCGCTGGGCAGGAGGATGAGCCTTGAGGGAGGTCACCTCGCTGAGCTGTGACCCCTCCTGCAGGTGAACGTGGGCGAGGGCAGCCACCCCGAGCGGGTGAAAGTGTACGGCCCCGGTGTGGAGAAGACGGGCCTCAAGGCCAACGAGCCCACCTACTTCACCGTGGACTGCAGCGAGGCAGGGCAAGGTGTGCCCAGCTGGAAGGGGCGGGTCTGGGAGGGGGGCAGGGGTGAGTCGGGTTGGGGGGCTGAGCCTGACTCACAGCGGTGCCCGCCTCTCTGCAGGTGACGTGAGCATTGGCATCAAGTGCGCCCCCGGCGTGGTGGGCCCTGCAGAGGCTGACATCGACTTCGACATCATCAAGAATGACAATGACACCTTCACCGTCAAGTACACGCCACCGGGGGCGGGCCGCTACACCATCATGGTGCTGTTTGCCAACCAGGTACCCAAGCTCCTGGTACCTCCCAGCTCTAGAAGGCAGCTGGAGATGCTGTCACGGGACAGGGAGGGATGATTCCACAGACATGGTGGAGCCCTACCTGTGTGAGGCAGGGTGCCTCAGAGGAAGCAAAGGGGGCTCTTTTGGAGGCTGCCCCTGTCTATGCTGGGTCCCCTGGGTGTGTCCTGAGCCACATCTAGCCCAACAGCAGGGGTGTGTTCCCCTCAAGAGCCCTGACTGAGCCTCCTCCACATCCAGGAGATCCCCGCCAGCCCCTTCCACATCAAGGTGGACCCATCCCACGATGCCAGCAAAGTCAAGGCCGAGGGCCCTGGGCTGAATCGCACAGGTGAGTGTCTGGGTAGGGGCTGGGCCTGGCTCGAGGTTGGGGTTAAGTGGCTACCAGGCCCTCACCACATCTCTGGGTGGCTCCTCAGGTGTGGAAGTTGGGAAGCCCACCCACTTCACGGTGCTGACCAAGGGAGCCGGCAAGGCCAAGTTGGACGTGCAGTTTGCAGGGACAGCCAAGGGCGAGGCTGTGCGGGACTTTGAGATCATAGACAACCATGACTATTCCTACACTGTCAAGTACACCGCTGTCCAGCAGGTGCGCTCTGCCCCTCCCATGCCCTCGCCCGGCTGGACTGTCGGAGCTCTGGGTCTCCCTCCTCCAGTCCCATGGGACCAGTTCTGGATCCTCCATGCCTTCGCTGCCTCCTGCCCTCACTCTCGTGGTGGATCTGAGCTTCAGAGCCCATATTCACCACCAGGATGTTGCAGGACCGTGCCTTATACCCAGTTCTGACCTACCATTGTACCCAACAGGGCAACATGGCAGTGACAGTGACCTACGGCGGGGACCCTGTCCCCAAGAGCCCCTTTGTGGTGAATGTGGCACCCCCGCTGGACCTCAGCAAAATCAAAGTTCAGGGCCTCAATAGCAGTAAGTGGGGCAAGAGCCACCCTGGGAGTGAGGGGTGTTCGGGTGGGGTGGACCGGAGTCTCCTCATGGTGTCACTTGTCCTCCACGCAGAGGTGGCTGTGGGACAGGAACAAGCATTCTCTGTGAACACGCGAGGGGCTGGCGGTCAAGGCCAACTGGATGTGCGGATGACTTCGCCCTCTCGCCGGCCCATCCCCTGCAAGCTGGAGCCAGGCGGCGGAGCGGAAGCCCAGGCTGTGCGCTACATGCCCCCGGAGGAGGGGCCCTACAAGGTGGACATCACCTACGATGGTCACCCAGTGCCCGGCAGCCCCTTTGCTGTGGAGGGTGTCCTGCCCCCTGATCCCTCCAAGGTGAGGAGATAGGAGCTGGTTGGGGCTGGGAGTTGGGGACTTGTCGGGAAGCTGGAAGAGTCATAGGGGGCAGAGGCCAGAGGGACTTATGTGCCTGGAGTGGGCACAGCCAAGAACGTGGGACTGAGACCAGCCCCACCCCACCACCTTCCTTGGAGACAACTTAGCTATTAAGAGCCTCGCCTTGGAGTCAGACCTGGGCTTGAATCCCAGGTCCACTACCTGGGGGAAATTGCTTCATCTCTCTGCCTCCATGTCATCACCTGGAATTGTTATAAGCACTCAGTCTGCAGTAGCAGCCACAGTTGGAGGTGATGAGTTGGGTGGGGGCCATGAAGGCTGGGATGGGAAGGCCGGGTGCAGGGAACCCACACACCTGCCTCTTCCCCTAGGTCTGTGCTTATGGCCCCGGTCTCAAGGGTGGACTGGTAGGCAACCCCGCACCATTCTCCATCGACACCAAGGGGGCTGGCACAGGTGGCCTGGGGCTGACCGTGGAGGGCCCCTGCGAGGCCAAGATCGAGTGCCAGGACAATGGTGATGGCTCATGTGCTGTCAGCTACCTGCCCACGGAGCCTGGCGAGTACACCATCAACATCCTGTTTGCCGAAGCCCACATCCCTGGCTCGCCCTTCAAAGCTACCATCCGGCCCGTGTTTGACCCAAGCAAGGTGCGGGCCAGTGGGCCAGGCCTGGAGCGCGGCAAGGCCGGTGAGGCAGCCACCTTCACTGTGGACTGCTCAGAGGCAGGCGAGGCAGAGCTGACCATTGAGATCCTGTCGGATGCCGGGGTCAAGGCCGAGGTGCTGATTCACAATAATGCGGATGGCACCTACCACATCACCTACAGCCCTGCCTTCCCCGGCACCTACACCATTACCATCAAATATGGCGGGCATCCGGTGCCCAAATTCCCCACCCGCGTCCATGTGCAGCCTGCGGTCGATACCAGTGGCGTCAAGGTCTCAGGGCCTGGTGTTGAGCCACATGGTGAGTGGTCAGGAGGAGCCAAGTGAGGTCAAGTGGCAGGTGGAGGAGCCGGGTAGTCAGTGGGAGGGAGGGAAGCAGAGCTGAGGGCTGGGGGAGCCACCTGGCATGAAGGGAGGGCTCTCAGGGCACCACTAAAGTCCTTACTGGCCCAGAAGCCCCAGAGAAGGAATGGAGGGGAAGACTGGGAGTGGAGACTGGCCTCCGCTCTTGTGGCAAAACTGCACCTGCCTCTGGGCGTTTTTCTGGAGAGGTCTCTTCTTTCATGTGCTTAAGGGGTACTCTGATGCAAAAAGCTACAACTCTGCTCTGGACGGGGGCAGGGGGAAAGCTCTGGGGTAGAGGATGACAAGAGTCAGGAGACAGTAAGTGGGAATGGGCCATCTGCCGGGGCCAGACCCTGGCTAGGCATGGGGCACGGCAGAGGGATGCAAGATCCAGGCCCACAGCCTGGTGGGTGACTCATGTGAACAGAGAATGTCACTACATGGAGAAGGGAGTGAAGGCAGAGGCTGGAGCTCACGGAGGTGCAGGGGAGGGTAGGGGGCCCAGCCTCTGATCAGAGGAGCAGCCTGGGAGTTGGGGAGTGGGAGAGGAGGGGGGAGGAGGGGAAGAGGAGAAGGAGAGGAGAGGGAGAGGAGAGGGAGAGGAGAGGGAGCATCTGTGTGAAGGCTGCCCCCACCCCTGCTGAGCATGCCACCCCTGGGCTCCAGGTGTCCTGCGGGAGGTGACCACTGAGTTCACTGTGGATGCAAGATCCTTAACAGCCACAGGCGGCAACCACGTGACGGCTCGCGTGCTCAACCCCTCGGGGGCCAAGACAGACACTTATGTGACAGACAATGGGGACGGCACCTACCGAGTACAGTACACTGCCTACGAGGAGGGTGAGGGCCGGTGGAGGGCCGGGCGAGTGGGCAGGGCCGGCCTCTGATGATATTGCGCTTGGGGCAGGAGGGGTGGTGGGGGTGCACACTCCCTGATTGATGCCCCTGTGGCTGGCTTCCAGGCGTGCATTTGGTGGAGGTCCTATATGATGAGGTCGCTGTGCCCAAGAGCCCCTTCCGAGTGGGTGTCACCGAGGGCTGTGATCCCACCCGCGTCCGGGCCTTCGGGCCAGGCCTGGAGGGTGGCTTGGTTAACAAGGCCAACCGCTTCACTGTGGAGACCAGGTATCCTCCCCATTTGCTAGCCTAAACCTGTGACCACCCTTTCCCAGCCCCTGGCCCTCCTTGCTCGTCCCTCTGTCTGTACCTCAGCCCCACCCCATCCTCTCTCTGGGGTGAGGCAGGAGCAGACCCCCCGACAGGACTCCAGATCAGCCCCTGGCTCATTTCTCCTCAGCTGGGTCCCCAGCGGCCTGCCCTCTTTCCTCCCTGTCCCCCCATTCAGCTACTCCCTCATCTTCACTCACTGGTCTTATGAAGCTGATGGGGGGGTGTCATCTCTCAGGGGAGCCGGCACCGGGGGCCTTGGCCTAGCCATCGAGGGTCCCTCGGAAGCCAAGATGTCCTGCAAGGACAACAAGGATGGTAGCTGCACCGTGGAGTACATCCCTTTCACCCCTGGAGACTATGACGTCAACATCACCTTCGGGGGGCGGCCCATCCCAGGTGTGCAGAGAGAGTGGTCGGGGCCTCAGGGAAGACAAGGGAGGATGCAGGATGCTCACCCCACAAGGGGGAAACTGGAAGGAAGTTAGATGAGAACATTCATAGAGAGGACAGCCAAAAGCAGGTCGGGGCTGGAGCCCAGCCAGAGGGAGGACGTGGAGGAGGCAGGCAGTGAGGGTTGATGGGACAGCCCCCCTAGTCAATCCCAGGAACACGCTCTGGCCTCCTAGCCCCTTGCCTGGAGCTCGAGACGTCGGCTGTGCAGGTCCACTGCTCAGTGTGTGTCTGGAAACTCAGACACCGCCCACTCCTCTTGGTGGCTCAGGCCAGCCTTGGGCTTTCTTGCCCGCATCGTCTGCAGAATTCCCCTTGCCTTCTGCGGGCCCAGCTGCCCGGACAGGTTATGTCTTCAAATATTGCATGACTTGGGACTGCTGAAATTGGAAGTATTTTCCCTTATCTAATTTCTCATCTTTTTATTATTTCAGCCACAGTGTCAGAAATACATTTCATTTTTAAAAACATTTTATTTTCACAGTTTATTAATGTAGGAAGGCCTTCTCTTCCAGGCCTGGGACCCACATGAGTGAGGTTTGCCCAGCCTCAGTCAAGTTCATTTATTCTTGTGTGTGTTTTCTTAGCAAGTTCCTAGGCATTTTCCCATGTAGGTCTGGCTTCCCTATGGGCATTTCAAAGGCAGGGAAGGCCTCCTCCTCCAAGGCTCCTCAGCATCAGGGGGACCCATCAGGGCTGGTGGCAGGGTCTGATGTCCTTCTCCTCACAGGGAGCCCATTCCGGGTGCCGGTGAAGGATGTGGTGGACCCTGGGAAGGTGAAGTGCTCGGGGCCAGGGCTGGGGGCTGGTGTCAGGGCCCGGGTCCCCCAGACCTTCACAGTGGACTGCAGTCAAGCTGGCCGGGCACCCCTGCAGGTGGCTGTGCTGGGCCCCACAGGTATAGAATGGCCGGGGCAGGGAGGAGGGAGGTGGGGCAGGATGCCCCGAGGCTCTGCTGACCCTGCGTGCCTTGCCCAGGTGTGGCCGAGCCTGTGGAGGTGCGGGATAATGGAGATGGCACCCACACTGTCCACTACACCCCAGCCACTGATGGGCCCTACACGGTAGCTGTCAAGTATGCGGACCAGGAGGTGCCACGCAGGTGAGGACCAGCACTGGGCTCCTGTGCTGTGACTAAGCTCTGGGGGTGCTCCTGCTAGGGCGACACTGCAGGGTCACTGCTGGGGTCCCCGGGAGAGCCCCTCCCAGCTGTCAGCCTCGTCCAGTCTCACTGCCCCCTCCTGCTGTTCCCCAGGGCTCTCTGCCCTGAGGCTATCCTGCCCCAGGAGCTTTTATAGCAAAACTAGCGCCTTAGGAAAAGTGCAGGAGGCCTGGGCCAGGGCCTCCTCCTGGACCCTCCTACAGCACCTTCCTGGGGAATGGAGAAGTGCCCTGGGTCTGTCGAGGGAGTCCCAGAGTGCCCCCGCCCCCAGACTCGGAATGTCATCGGCTTCTGGGAACTGGCCTCTCCTGCCTGCCCCAGTCCCCCTTCCTGTTTATGTCTATCGGGAGGACTCTGGCTGAAGATGAGATCACCCCTCCGCCCCGTCCATGCCCCCCAGCCAACTGTTTATCTCTTCTGCTCCTCAAGCCCCTTCAAGATCAAGGTCCTTCCAGCTCATGATGCCAGCAAGGTGCGGGCCAGCGGCCCAGGCCTCAATGCCTCTGGGATCCCTGCCAGTCTGCCTGTGGAGTTCACCATCGACGCACGGGACGCGGGCGAGGGGTTGCTCACGGTCCAGATCCTGGTGAGTCTCTGCGCAGCCCACCCCCCAGGTCATGCTCCAGGCACAGGCGGGCCTTGACCTCTGCTTCTCCCTCAGGACCCCGAGGGTAAACCCAAGAAGGCCAACATCCGGGACAATGGGGATGGCACGTACACTGTGTCCTACCTGCCAGACATGAGCGGCCGGTACACCATCACCATCAAGTATGGCGGCGACGAGATCCCCTACTCACCCTTCCGCATCCATGCTCTGCCCACCGGGGATGCCAGCAAGTGCCTCGTCACAGGTGGATGCCCACCCGCTGCCTGTGCCCTGCTCACCACCCAGCCCCTCAAAGCCCCTCCACAGCCCTGGCCTGGTCCCCAGGGGTCCGCTGGTCAGAGAGGACACATGCCCTAGCCCTGGCCCCTCCCTCATCCCTGCCCAATGCCCCAGCCCGCGCTGGGCACCGCCTGGCCTCACTCGGTTCTCTCTTTCCAGTGTCCATTGGAGGCCACGGCCTGGGTGAGTGCCCTTTCTCTCCTCTTCTTGCTGTGGGCCAGGGTGGTTGGAGGTAGGGGGTGGGCAGTGGGAACAGAGAGGGCTGGCTCCAGGCCTCCAGCACCCTGAGCAGGATCTCCCACATGGCAGGTGCCTGCCTGGGCCCCCGAATCCAGATTGGGCAGGAGACGGTGATCACAGTGGATGCCAAGGCAGCCGGCGAGGGGAAGGTGACATGCACAGTGTCCACGCCGGATGGGGCAGAGCTCGATGTGGACGTGGTTGAGAACCACGATGGTACCTTTGACATCTACTACACAGCGCCCGAGCCGGGCAAGTACGTCATCACCATCCGCTTCGGGGGCGAGCACATCCCGAACAGCCCCTTCCACGTACTGGTAAGTTCTGTAGCCACAGCAAGACTAGATGGCTGGGGAGGGCGGCCTGGCCGTTTTAGCAGCAGCAGGGATCCCCGATAACTGTCCCCGAGGAATCCCACTTCTCTGAGGGCTCCTGGGGCCAGAGTGCTCCTGGATGGAGCCTTAGCTTTCCCCACAGCCCTCCGAAATGGGAGGAGAGCATGGTCCTGCCCTCTGCCCAGTGCTATCAGCTCTCTGTGGAGGCACCCACTGTGTTCTCCACCATCCCCAGCTCCATCTCCCCAGAGGCTTCCCTGCAGGAAGATGAAGCCCTCCGAGGGGCGAGCACCCAATATATCAGCCAGCATTTCAGGTTCCTGGACCATTCTCTGAGTCAGCCCCCAGGCCTGTGAGGCTGCCACACCCTGTGCCCCCATGCCTTGCCTCCCCAGGCGTGTGACCCCCTGCCGCATGAGGAGGAGCCCTCTGAAGTGCCACAGCTGCGCCAGTCCTACGCTCCTCCCCGGCCTGGCGCCCGCCCCACACACTGGGTACTGCACCTCCCACCAGGCGATGTCCTCCTTCTCCTCTTCCCCTTCCTTCATTTCTTCTCTCTACTCCTCTGCAGCCAGGGCAGGGACATGGTCTGGGGGCCTCTTGGGGAGCAGGCAGGAGTCAGGCTGGGCAGATGGAACCCCACTTGGGCACAGCACTCCTTCTCTTGCAGCTGATGCACCTCTCCTGCCACACTGGTTTCACCATTAACTACCTTGTTCTTTCCTCACTCTCCAGCTTCAGTCATGGCATGAGCCAAACTCCCGAGCCTTCCCCAGTCACTGACTATTCCCTCTCACCTGCTGCAGGCCACAGAGGAGCCAGTGGTGCCTGTGGAGCCAATGGAGTCCATGCTGAGGCCCTTCAACCTGGTCATCCCCTTTGCGGTGCAGAAAGGGGAGCTCACAGGTACTGCCCTGTGGTCCCCAGGCATGAGGGCTGAGGAGAGATACCCTCTTCCAGGTCCAGCCCCGTGTCTTAGAGATGAAAACCAAGGCCCAGAGAGAGGAAGTGAGCTCTATCCAGGGTCACACAACAAGTTGGGCAGAGCCAGAACTCAGGTGCAAGCCATCTGTCCCCAGTTCAGGGCTCAGGCCACTGCCACAGGCTGTCTCCTGGTGCGTGGCCTCTCAGGTGGCAGCAGAAGCACTCAGGACCAGGCCTGGGACAGCAGGGAGGTTGCAGTGGGGGAAATCAGGGTCCCCATGTAACTGTGTCTGCCCTGCAGGAGAGGTGCGGATGCCCTCGGGGAAGACGGCGCGGCCCAACATCACCGACAACAAGGACGGCACCATCACGGTGAGGTACGCACCCACCGAGAAAGGCCTGCACCAGATGGGGATCAAGTATGACGGCAACCACATCCCTGGTGAGTTGAGGGCTGGGCTGGGCTGGGGCTTGGGTGAGAGGAGCAGGCAGCAGCTGCAGTCCTGCCTTCCTTCTTTCAACAAATATTTATTGAGCACCTGCTGTGTGCAGACACCAGGCGAGGCCCCAGGGAGGCTTATACCCTGGTGAGAAGCAGACCTCCATGAGCCGGGTCCCTACGGCACAGACGGAGGGGGTGGGCAGGGAGGCTGCTGGAAGGTGCTGGGGCCAAGGTGGGCTCAGACAATCCCTGATGCTGACCCAGCCCCCTTTTTCCCTGTTCCCCCAGGGAGCCCCTTGCAGTTCTATGTAGATGCCATCAACAGCCGCCATGTCAGTGCCTATGGGCCAGGCTTGAGCCATGGCATGGTCAACAAGCCAGCCACCTTCACCATTGTCACCAAAGATGCTGGAGAAGGTGAGGGAGCTGCAGGCTGGGGGCTGGGGTGGGGACTTGCCAGGGGCAGGGGTGAGGGCAGGACCTCTGATTTTGGCCACACCTCCACCTACAGGGGGTCTGTCGCTGGCCGTGGAGGGCCCATCCAAGGCAGAGATCACCTGTAAGGACAACAAGGATGGCACCTGCACCGTGTCCTATCTGCCGACTGCACCTGGAGACTACAGCATCATCGTGCGCTTCGATGACAAGCACATCCCGGGGAGCCCCTTCACCGCCAAGATCACAGGTGAGGCGGGTGTATGGGGACATGCAGCCCATGAGACACACACACCACATACACTGCACAGATGTGCAAGCCCAGCCCGTTCAAGTCACTCATGACATTAGGGCAGAGGCCCTTCAAGTTGTAAGGGGTCATATTTTGAAAAATGTAAAAACACTGTGTTCTCCATGGCAGCTAAGAAGCAGTCAGAAAACACATTGTGCCTGAAAACACATTGCCTCATTTAATCTTTGAAGTCACTTTTTGTTGTTGTTTTTGTTTTTTGAGATGGAGTCTCGCTCTGTCACCCAGATTGGAGTGCAGTGGCACAATCTCGGCTCACTGCAACCTCCGCCTGCCGGGTTCATGCCATTCTCCTGCCTCAGCCTCCCGAGTAGCTGGGACTACAGGTGCCTGCCACCATGCCCGGCTAATTTTTTGTATTTTTAGTGGCGACGGGGTTTCACTGTGTTAGCCAGGATGGTCTCGATCTCCTGACCTCGTGATCCGCCCGCTTTGGCCTCCCAAAGTGCTGGGATTACAGGCGTGAGTCACCGTGCCCAGCCTGAAGTCACCTTAAGAAGTTAGGGCATGGATAATCCTTTTGATGGATAAGGAACCCCTGTCCCAGAGAGGCCAAGCAACGTGATTACAGTCACACAGCGAGGAAGGGGTCTGTGCGGTCCAGTCTAGTGTTTTGTTATCACACCATGTGACTCAGGGTTAAAACGCAGCAGGCTTTCTTTAGGGATTTAGTCCACAAGGACTGAGGCACCCACAGTGGAATTGGGGTACAGGCCCCTCTTAGTCTCTGGCAGCTCACATGTGAGTGCAGACTGGGCTTTCCAGGCCTTGGGCCTCTGTGCGCCTGGGAGTGGCCCCCCATGTCTGTTGAGTCCAGCAGGAGACCCAGGAGGATTCCTGAGCCCTATGAGGGCAGGGCCTGTCTGGAGTCACAGCAGTCTGATGCCCCAACTCCCCCACCAGGCGATGACTCCATGAGGACCTCACAGCTGAACGTGGGTACCTCCACGGATGTGTCGCTGAAGATCACCGAGAGTGATCTGAGCCAGCTAACCGCCAGCATCCGTGCCCCCTCGGGCAACGAGGAGCCCTGTCTGCTGAAGCGCCTGCCCAACCGGCACATCGGTGAGCGTGGGGCCTCACGGAGACCTCAGGGGTGGGGGCCCACAGGATGCTCTGCCTAACACTTCCTTTCCACAGGGATCTCCTTCACTCCCAAGGAGGTGGGGGAGCATGTGGTGAGCGTGCGCAAGAGTGGCAAGCACGTCACCAACAGCCCCTTCAAGATCCTGGTGGGGCCATCTGAGATCGGGGACGCCAGCAAGGTGCGGGTCTGGGGCAAGGGCCTTTCTGAGGGACACACGTTCCAGGTGGCAGAGTTCATCGTGGATACTCGCAATGCAGGTACCTCCTGCCCCAGAGACCCCCATTCCAGTGGGTGCCTCCCACAGGCACTTGTCCTTCTGTCCTGCCCAGCACCCCCTTGGCTGCGCTCTCCTCTCGAAAACTTCCTGGCCAGTCTGTGTCAGGATTCGCATTCTGCGGCCCATTGGGGGAAGTAAATGGCCCCGCATCAGTTCTCTCCCTTTGAAGAGAAAGGTTAGCTGTCCTGAGTTTCTGTCCCTCTCTTGCTCACTGGAATCCAAGAGGCTTACCTTAGGGAAATTTCCAGACCGCCTGGCCCGTGGCACCGCCTCTCCTCCCGCTGAGCCACTTTTGTTAGTGATCACTACACACATCCAGGCCCATTCTGGGTGCAGCCAGCAGTCAGGGGAGAGGAGAGCACTGTGGCTTGGCCAGCCTAGGACTGAGGGAGATGTGTTCCTTGCTTTCCCCCAGGGTATGGGGGCTTGGGGCTGAGTATTGAAGGCCCAAGCAAGGTGGACATCAACTGTGAGGACATGGAGGACGGGACATGCAAAGTCACCTACTGCCCCACCGAGCCCGGCACCTATATCATCAACATCAAGTTTGCTGACAAGCACGTGCCTGGTAAGGCTCTGGGCAGAGGTCGGGTGGCGAGAGACAGGGAGACCAGGAGGCTGGGGGTCTGAGGTTCCTGACCCACCCTTTGTCCCCCCACTTCAGGAAGCCCCTTCACTGTGAAGGTGACCGGCGAGGGCCGCATGAAGGAAAGCATTACCCGGCGGAGACAGGCGCCTTCCATCGCCACCATTGGCAGCACCTGTGACCTCAACCTCAAGATCCCAGGTAGAAGCCTGGAGGAGCCTGGGTAGGGCGAGTGGTGGGAGAGGACTGGCCTGGGCCAGAGACCACCTGTCGGGTCTCCACCCTGCTTCCTTACCCCTCGCTTCCCTCCCTCACCCTGGCTCCCTTAACCACACAGGGAACTGGTTCCAGATGGTGTCTGCCCAGGAACGCCTGACACGCACCTTCACACGCAGCAGCCACACCTACACCCGCACGGAGCGCACGGAAATCAGCAAGACGCGGGGCGGGGAGACAAAGCGCGAGGTGCGGGTGGAGGAGTCCACCCAGGTCGGCGGGGACCCCTTCCCTGCTGTGTTTGGGGACTTCCTGGGCCGGGAGCGCCTGGGCTCCTTCGGCAGCATCACCCGGCAGCAGGAGGGTGAGCACCGCGCACTGGGCCGGCTGGGTCTTAACAGTGGGATGGGAGGGTGCTGCTGACCAGGCTTGGTGCTGGCAGATTGGTCCCGAAGGCCAGGCGGGTCTGAGCAGAGGAGGTTTAACTGATGGGGAGGGAAGGGCCAGAGCTAGGAGGAATCCCAGTGTTGCCCTGACATCCCCCAAACCCTGCAGGCGAGGCCAGCTCTCAGGACATGACTGCACAGGTGACCAGCCCATCGGGCAAGATGGAAGCTGCGGAGATCGTCGAGGGCGAGGACAGCGCCTACAGTGTGCGCTTTGTGCCCCAGGAGATGGGGCCCCATACGGTCGCTGTCAAGTACCGTGGCCAGCATGTGCCCGGCAGCCCCTTTCAGTTCACTGTGGGGCCGCTAGGTGAAGGCGGGGCCCACAAGGTGCGGGCCGGAGGCACAGGGCTGGAGCGAGGTGTGGCCGGCGTGCCAGGTAAGGGGCAGATGGCCAGGAGTGGGGATGAAGTCAGGACAGCCAATGTGAGGGGCATTGATGCTGAAGTCCCCTACCTTGCCTGTCCCCAGCCGAGTTCAGCATCTGGACCCGGGAGGCCGGTGCTGGGGGCCTGTCCATTGCTGTGGAGGGTCCTAGCAAGGCGGAGATTGCATTTGAGGATCGCAAAGATGGCTCCTGCGGCGTCTCCTATGTTGTCCAGGAACCAGGTGGGCGTCCACACTGGCAGTGGGGCTGGGCCTGCCTGACCTTCCAGACTGGGTTTCTGCTCACTGGAGAGGCAGGAGATGCTTGGGGCCACAGAACTCCCCTCCCCGGGGCCCCCATCTCCCTCTACCCTACACCCTCGGAAACATGTGTCTGTCTCCAGGTCTGAGTGCTGACCACGGAGTCTATCCTGGGATAAAGCCAGAGTGGGGAGGCTCTGCCCTGCCAACCTCCATCCCGGAACCTATGCTGACTGGTCTCTCTCCCCAGGTGACTATGAGGTCTCCATCAAGTTCAATGATGAGCACATCCCAGACAGTCCCTTTGTGGTGCCTGTGGCCTCCCTCTCGGATGACGCTCGCCGTCTCACCGTCACCAGCCTCCAGGTTTGTGCCCAGGGTGGGGGTGGAGGGTTTCTGCTATCTGAGAGATGGGTAAGAGTTGAGGACAGCAGGTCCATGGGGCCAGGGATTTAGCAGTGACCTTGGAAGGGCCAGTTAGAAGTCCCTTCCCGTAAGGCACAAGGCAGGGCCCTTGGGGACGGTGGGCTCCGACCCTGTGGGCTAGCCCCTACACTCAGGCATGCCACGCCTCATTCTGCTTTTCTCAGGGTGGGTCTGCCTGTCCTACTGCCACCTGCCATTTCTTGTTAGTTTGTTCCACCTTCTCCTGTTCTAAGAATGCTAGATGCCAACATTTATAAGAATGAGAGTATAAAATCTATACAAACTAAGAGTAAACCAGTTTGCAGAGAGGGTGTGAGAGGCTCCTCTAAAGGGAATGCCTATGGCCTGCAGAGCCTGGGCTGCGTCCTCTCCAGGCCGATGGGAGCCTGGCTTGCTTTCTCTTGCTGCTGACTTCTAGAGATGTGGTGTCTTCCTTTCATTCTGTCATAGCGGACATGTGCAAGGAAGGCTCTCAGCAAGTCACACTGAAACAGGCAAACCAGGGGGCCAGGTGTCCAGGGGACACACTGTAAAGGAGCTTGTGCATAAGGGGCATAGAATAGGCCTCACCCCAGCTCCTTATCCCGCGCGCCTCCTGGCTGCCCCTCAGGGTGGTCACATTAGCCCATCCAGGGTCCCTGTGCATCTCCTCCTTCCACTCCTGAACCAGGTTCCCCAATGCAGGCTCCAATCCCTCCCCCAGAGCCCTTCTGTGCTTCTTCTGGGTCCTCCCTGTTGGTCCACCTCCTCCAGGAAGCTTTCCCAGGCCAGTCCAGCCAAACTCAGCTTCCTACCTCAGAGCTCTCTGGCACCGCCAGCCCACACAGCCCATCAGGCACTTGCTCTCTGCTCTCGGCCTGCTTCACACAGAGTGGGGCCCTTCCTTCCTCAGCCAGGACAGGGTACATCATCTCTCATCGCCCACACACCAAGCACAGCTAGGATAGCAGGTGCACGTATAGGGTTGCATACCAGACCCTGGCTCCTCCTGCTCCCAGGCTGGTCTGGCAGGCAGGGGCCAGGCTGGGCGTAGGGTGGTGGCAGCCTTTGGGCTGGGCTTACGGTGAGCACCATGTGGGGCTTCAGAGAAGAGTGCTCCAGCCCTGGTCTCCCAGCAGTCTGAGCATCCTCCTTGGCCTTTGCAGGAGACAGGGCTCAAGGTGAACCAGCCGGCGTCCTTTGCTGTGCAGCTGAACGGCGCTAGGGGCGTGATTGATGCCCGGGTGCACACACCCTCGGGGGCTGTGGAGGAGTGCTACGTCTCTGAGCTAGACAGTGGTGAGCTGGCCCTGCCCCTGCCAACCCCCTGCTGGGCTGGGGCCTTCTAAGAAGGGGAGGGGAAGGATGGAGGGTAAGCCACTAACCCTCTATCCACAGACAAGCATACCATCCGCTTCATCCCCCACGAGAATGGCGTCCACTCCATCGATGTCAAGTTCAATGGTGCCCACATCCCTGGAAGTCCCTTCAAGATCCGCGTTGGGGAGCAGAGCCAGGCTGGGGACCCAGGCTTAGTGTCAGCCTATGGTCCTGGGCTCGAGGGAGGCACTACCGGTGAGTGCCTGGAGCTGGGGAACAGGGTGACTTCTAGGGGTGCTTGGCCACTAGTCTGGTGCTGCCTTGCTCCAGAGGCAGCACTCGTGCTTCCTGAGCCAGGAGTCCCCACAGAGGCTGCCCAGGGAGCTGGAGCCCAGCCCCTCTTGGGCCACAAGCCCTTCCTGCCCTCAGCCTTGCTACCTCTGGCCTCTAGGTGTGTCATCAGAGTTCATCGTGAACACCCTGAACGCCGGCTCGGGGGCCTTGTCTGTCACCATTGATGGCCCCTCCAAGGTGCAGCTGGACTGTCGGGAGTGTCCTGAGGGCCACGTGGTCACTTACACTCCCATGGCCCCTGGCAACTACCTCATTGCCATCAAGTACGGTGGCCCCCAGCACATCGTGGGCAGCCCTTTCAAGGCCAAGGTCACCGGTGAGTGCTGGCTTCGGGGAGGTCCATCCAACCTGCAGCCCAGCCCAGCCTGGAGGGCTCCGGTGGCCACGCACATCCAGACCATAGTCTGACCCCAGACACCATGGTCAGTTTACCAGGGCTAGAGGTGGGCCTGGCTCTACACAGCACACATTCTGTGGAGTCAGGCATGATGGTGTAAAAGTCCCATTCTTCCTCTCCATCGCGGCCCCTCACTCCTTCAGCTCTGGCCTGCGCTGGCTCCTCAGGCTCTAGCATCACTTTCTTCCCTCCTGGCTTCCCATATTCCTCGGCTCCAAGAAGACACAGTCAGTATTGAGCAAGCTCCCCTCTTGAGGCTGTCTGTAGGATGAGTTGGGTGGGTGTTCCTTTGTAAAGTGACTCTTACCCTGTGAGTTAGCCTGAGTTCCCAAAGCCTGCAAGGGTGAGGGTCACAGCATCTGAGGCCCCAGCCCTGGGGTGGAGCACCAGTTGGAGCTGGCAGCTCAGGGCCCTGGCTGGGAATGGGGCTGTGCTCCTAGAGTGGCCCTTGGAGGAATTTGAGGGGAGCCGCGAATGCAGGCAGTGAGTCCCACAGGGTGGCAGTGCTGGCCGAGGGTCCCCTGCCTGGGGAAGAACAGGAAGCCCTTCTGACCAGGTTTGTGCCCCCTCCACCCGCCCCTCAGGTCCGAGGCTGTCCGGAGGCCACAGCCTTCACGAAACATCCACTGTTCTGGTGGAGACTGTGACCAAGTCTTCCTCAAGCCGGGGCTCCAGCTACAGCTCCATCCCCAAGTTCTCCTCGGATGCCAGCAAGGTGGTGACTCGGGGCCCTGGGCTGTCCCAGGCCTTCGTGGGCCAGAAGAACTCCTTCACCGTGGACTGCAGCAAAGCAGGCAGGTGGCAGGGGGAGGGTGTCTCCCGGGGTGCGAGCAAGAGGCCATCAGGGAGCAGGGTGTGGGTCACAGTAGGGGACTCCCTGGTGTGAGCCCGTCCCTCTGCCTCCCTCTCCAGGCACCAACATGATGATGGTGGGCGTGCATGGCCCCAAGACCCCCTGTGAGGAGGTGTACGTGAAGCACATGGGGAACCGGGTGTACAATGTCACCTACACCGTCAAGGAGAAAGGGGACTACATCCTCATCGTCAAGTGGGGTGACGAAAGTGTCCCTGGAAGCCCCTTCAAAGTCAAGGTCCCTTGAATGCCAAAAGTGCCTCCCCAGCCTCAGCCCCCACCTCCAGCCAAACACACATTACACACACACACACACACACACGTGCCACACCCAGACACACGCACAGAATCACACACTACAAACACCTGCCTTGGGGGTGAAGTGAAGGCACAGCCTCCTCACCCCACTGCGCCCCGGGGGTTGGAGGACCTTGTCTGTGTTAGGACAGTGTCCCTCCCTGGGAATGTGACATGCTAACTCACAGACTGGGGCCAGGCTCAGGGGCAGAGGCTGGGACATGAGGGGCTGACAAGTGGGCTTCGAGGCCAGGGAAGCCCTGAGTTTTCTGGCAGGGCTGAGCAGTGGGAGGGCATTGTGTTGTGGGTGTCTGTGTGTGAGGTCACCCTCAATCTGCACCGCCGGCCAGCCACCCCCCTGTCCCTGAGGACTTGGTCTGGTCCCTCTGGTAGCTTCAACCCCAGACTTTTAAGGACTTGGAAAGGAAAGCACAATCAGAGAAGAAAACAGCCCCTGAATCAGCAGGAGTGGCCTGGCACGTGGACCGGCCCGAGCGATGTGCACTCCGCCCAAGCCAGCCTCCCAGGGGGCCGGATTTCTCTCTCACTGTCTCTTTTTTTAAAATGGTTGCACGGCTCTGCCCCATGGGGGGCCTTTTTTACACACTGCGAGGCCCAGCTTTCTAGGGGACTTTTGCACATGTCATGCAGCTCAGCTGGGAGCTGCTTAGGTGGAAAACTCCAAATAAAGTGCGGCTGTCGCAGAGGCTTGGCTGTTCCTTGCGGGTGTGCTCTCTGTGGCTGGCTGCCCTCTGGCCTGCCACACGAGAAACTGGGCCCTGGGGAGGCAGAGGCAGCCTGGCTGTCCCCTGGAAGATTGACCCAGGTCGAGGGGAAGGTCCTGGGGCAGAAGTGAGGTCTGGGATGTTGGCAGAGTGCCTGAAAGAACTGGGGGCGGGGGCTCGGGGATGTGGGAAGGGGTCCCAGCGGGAGGGTTCGTGGACAGTACAGGGTGTGGATACTGTGTTCTACAGTACTGCCCCAGGACCCCTGGGAGGCCAATTTCAGTTCAGCCTGACCTCAAGGATGTTTTCCAAATTAAGACTTTAAAACAGTGAGCACTGACTCAAACAGGAATATTCCTCAACCAGCAGGCAGACAGAACCACCTGCAGACTCAGCACCTTCCCCCGAGTCTGGTACTGAATCAACTTGGCCTGTTTCATGCCCGTTTCCAGCACTCAGCTTGCACAGGGCTTCCCTCCTGAACTCCTGCCCCAGCCCTGCCCTGGTCAGCTCCCTCCAACCTCCTCTCCATGCTGCAGCTTGAGGGGGGTCACTTTAAAGAGAGTATACCCCTCTCTGGTTTAGGGCCCTCCGTGACTCCCTCCTGCTCCAGAGTAAAGTTTCTTCCTGACAAGGTCTCCAAGGCCCCCCAGGTTCAGACAGCAGCCTCCCCAGCCGTATGAGTTGGGCAGCAAGCCCACTCCCCATTGTACCCTCCACCTCCAACCTCCCTTCACCACCTCTAGTTAACTGGGCACCCATGCTGAATTTGGGCCCCTTCCCGGAAACACCCTTGCCTCCCCACCCTCTTCATCTTCCTGGCCAACAGGAAGTTTCCTGGACCCCTCCCTACCCCTCCTGGATCAGTGCCCCCAGCTCCCAAACTGCCCTGGGACACATCTCTAGCTGCAGTTACCACCCTGAGCTGTGGCCATGTATCCACAGCCCCCCACCAGATGGAGCTCCCTGGCCCTGGGTGTGAATGAGTGAGTGAATGGGTATGAGTGAATAAATGAGCAGCTGAGTAGCTGGAGCAGGGAAAACGCCTTTCATTCACCTGATCCCACAATCTAGACCCACCTGGGCATTTCAGCACATGGTGGTGGGCCTGGCAGAAAAACCCACGAGGCCCCAACTCTTAATCCCTGACCTCCCCACCTCTCTCACCTCTCACCAGCCTCTGTGCTTCCTCCCTCTTCCCACACACCCCTCCTCACTCTCTGCCCCCCTCACTCTCACCCCTAGATGTGCTAACTTCCCCCTCAGCTTCGGCTGCTTCCACCTGTGTGTGGCTGATAAGCTCACAGACCTCCAGCCTGCCCACTTCCAGCCAGCCACAGTGTGGCCCTGGGTGCTAAGCCTTAAAGGCCCTCCCTCATTAATCCTCATAACAGCCCTATGAGGTGGGGCTACTACCATCTGAAGAAACCAAGGCCCTGGGAATTTCAGTGATGAGTCTGAAACCATACCTCTAAGTAGTGGGGTACAGATTGAAACCCAGGCGTGCCCAAATCCCAAGCTTATCACACATACAATTGCCAGACCAGACCACTTGCACTCCAAACTCACAAGCACTCCAAACTCACAAACCCCATGCCAGACACCAGGAGTGCTGGTTTATTAAAAGGGAGGAGGAAAGAGCGGCCCCTTCCCCTTCAGCCTGCTCATCTCACAGAGGTCACTTTCCCGGGAGTGTTACTCCCGTTCATGTGCTGTACAGGCCAGAAACCTGGAAGTCACCCAGGTCTCTCTTTTACCTCACTCCCCAAACACGCCACTCTGAAATCAGTTTTGTCCTAAATATCTAAATATCTCTCGGCTCTACCTACTTCTCTGTGTTTCCCATTTATCACCACCTGAGTTCTGGCCACCATTATCTCTCACAATGGCCTCCCAATCTGGTTTTTCCTCCCTCAATTTCGCCTCCGCTCACAGCACAGTCACAGTGAGTGACAGCTCTAAAACGTAAGTTTGGTGATAGCACTCTCTTACTTGAAAACCCTCAGCGGCTTCAGGATAACTCTGTCCTCAGGATAACTTCCAGATCCTTTTTTTTTTTTAAACAGAGTCTCGCTCTGTCACCCAGGCTGGAGTGCAGTGGCGCCATCTCAGCTCACCACAACCTCCCTTGCCCGGGTTCAAGCAATTGTCCTGCCTCAGCCTCCCAAGTACCTGGGACTGTAGGCACACACCACCTCATTGGGCTAATGTTTTTTGTACTTTTAGTGGAGACAGGATTTCACCATGTTGGCCAGACTGGTCTCAAACTCCCGACCTCAGGTGATCCATCTGCCTCGGCCTCCCAAAGTGCTGGGATTACAGGCGTAAGTCACCGTACCTGGCCTGCAGATCCCTTTTTTTTTTTCAGACAGGGTCTCGTTCTGCTGTTCAGGCTCAAGTGCAGTGCCCTGATCATAGCTCACTGTAACCTTGAACTCCTGAGCAAGCCCTGCTGCCTCAGCCTCTCGAGTACCTGGAACTGTAAGTGTGCGCCACCACACCTGGCTAATTTTTTTTTTTTTTTTTTGAGACAGAGTCTCGCTCTGTCGCCCAGGTTGGAGCGCAATGGCACAATCTCGGCTCACTGCAGTCTCCACTTCCCAGGTTCAAGCAATTCTCCTGCCTCAGCCTCTCGAGTAGCTGGGACTACAGGCGCCCACAACCATGCCCAACTAATTTTTTGTATTTTTAATAGAGACAGGTTTTTGCCATGTTGGCCAGGCTGGTCTCAAACTCCTGACCTCAGGTGATCCACCTGCCTTGGCCTCCCAAAGTGCTGGGATTACAGGAGTGAGCCACCGCACCTGGCCTACCTGGCTAATTTTTAAAATTTTTTGCAGAGACAGGGTCTCACTGTGTTGCCCAGGCTGGTCTCCAACTCCTGAGCTCAAGCAATCCTCCCCCATCAGGGAAGCACTCCCAAAGTGCTGGGATTATAGGCGTGGCATGAGCCACCATGCCCGGCCTTACCAATTCTTTAACTTTCCTTGAAGGCCCTACGCTCTCTAGTCAGTACGCCTTTGCATATGCTCTTCCTCTGCCTAGAACACCGTCTTGTCCTCACTTCTATCCCCTTCATCCTGCAGGTCCTTCAGGTCTCAGCTTAGATCTGAAGCAAGTTTCTTGGGGAAGGGTTCTTTGGATGCCCCCTCTCTCCATGGGTTAGTTACCATGGATGTGTGCTTCCATATACTTTTCACATTCTAACCATTAACACACAGCTCTGTAGTCGCCTATTCCCTTGACTTTCCATCTCACTAGACAGTATCATCACTAACTTCTGCATTCCTTTAATTGAACAAATGCGTATTACTTGTTACATATGTGTCATAGGTACATACATACACGATAAAGACCCAGACCCTGCCGATGAGATCAGTAACTGCGTCTCTTCTCTGGGATCTCGGCGTCTAAACAGCGCCAGGTTCAAATCGCTTGTTGAACGAATGAACCAAGGAAAGAGTGAATGAACGAAAGAATGCCCGCCAAGGAGGTGGTGCCGCACAGCCTTCTGGGAATCGTAGTCCCCTGCTTCGGGCCTGTCTTTATGGCGCAGGCGTATTCACATGGAGGCCGTGTTACTGTTCATGCGCATGTCCCGGAATGCGGCTCGGAGAACTGCGCATGCCCGAAGGGGGGTGGGGCCGACGGGGAGCCGTACGGCGGAGGCGGGGCTTCGGCGGCTTTTGGTGCTCTCGGGTGATCTCTGCCCGGCTGCGGGGATGGCGGGGAGGGGGAAGCTCATCGCAGTGATCGGAGACGAGGACACGGTGACTGGTTTCCTGCTGGGCGGCATAGGGGAGCTTAACAAGAACCGCCACCCCAATTTCCTGGTGGTGGAGAAGGATACAACAATCAATGAAATCGAAGACACTTTCCGGTACGGTAGCGCGCGAGGCCTGAACGGGCCCTTCTGCTGCCTGGTGGAGTGCGGGGCGAGGGTGGAGGCGGCCCGGGGACCGAGGCGTGAGGCCCGGACGGGGGTTAGGGGATGGTCGTGAAAGTCCGCCCGCCCGCCGCCGCGCCCCAAGTTCCCGTTTGGGGCTGGGTGGCACCGACGCTGTATCAGGTCCACGAGCTCCCCACCTCACATGATCGTGTGTCAGGAAAGAAGGGGAACAGAGCTCGTGACGGGCTAGGCAGTGGGCTCGGACTTTGTTCTGCTTTCCCCTCCTTTACAGGCTCACCGTCGTCCTGTAAGGCAGGGGTGATTTTGTCCTACTTACAGGTGAGAAAACTAAAGCTTGGAGAGGTTAAGGCACACACTAAAGTTACAAGTGGGCAGAGGCAGACCTGGAATTTGAACCTAATCCTAACCCTTTCTGCCTTTGGTAAGCCAGGTACACACTCTGTACAGCTCTCCTCAGTCGGCCTCGGAATTTCCCTTTGCTCTTGAGCACAGTAGGCAGAAAATGTCAGGACTGTGAGAGCCTTCTGCTAAGACCTTGCACTCAAGCCCTCACTCCCTGCCTTAGGTCAGAGTGTGGGCGCAGACATGCCTTTAATCCACCAGGGGTCCTGGTGACCTGAATTGAGGATAACAGCCTCCTATTCTATCCCTCACCCCTTCTTCAGGTTCGCTGTACTAAGTCTCAGGAATAAACCACTCACCTGTTTCCCCCCAAACAGTCCAGCCCAGGGCTGCCGGCTGAGACTGGTTCCTGCTGCCTGGTGTATTAGGTAGTTCCTGACCTGGTAGGCTGTTACCTGCCGATCTCTAAGCTGTCTGGTAAAGTGACCCAAGTTACCGTGGGAGAAGGACAAATTTTACTTCAAGAATTTTTTATGTTTCCAATCAAAAGGGACCTCAGAGATCAAATCTAACCCAGTGACTGGCGGGGGGTGGGTGCTCAGTAAATACTTTTTAACCAGTAAATAAATGAATGAGTCTGGGCGCGGTGGCTCACGCCTGTGATCCCAACACTTCTGGAGGCCGAGGCGGGTGGATCACCTGAGTTCCACCCGCCAGGCTGGTTGGAGTTCGAAACCAGCCTGACCAATATGGTGAAACCCTATTTCTACTAAAAATACAAAAATTAGCCAGGCGTCGTGGAGGGTGCCTATAATCCCAGCAAATCAGGAGGCTGAGGAAGGAGAACTGCTTAAACCTGGGAGGCGGAAGTTGCAGTGAGCCGAGATCCGCCGCTGCACTCCAGCCTGGATGATAGAGGGAGACCCTGTCTCAAAAAAATAAAATAAACGAATGAATGGGTGGGTGATCACAGGAGAGGAGGATCACAAGGCCAGGTTCTTTTTGGGCAGAAAGTATGATTCCTTCATCAGAGTGTCCTCTTTCTAGCTTGTGTTCTTGGTTCATGCCAGACTTTCCCTCTGACCCCTCCACCACCCTCATCAGCATAGACCTTGAGGCCTTCAGTGGTCTCATCAGCCCTATTTTTAAATTAATTTGTTTTCTTTCTAAAAGTTAATGTGTCCTTTTTTTTTTTTTTTCTGAGACAGGGTCTCACTCCTGTCACCCAGGCTGGAGTGCAGTGGCATGATCACAGCTCACTGTGGCCTTGACTTCCCAGGCTCAAGTGATTCTCCCACCTCAGCCTCCCAAGTAGCTGGGACTACAGTTTCCCAAGCAGCTGGTACATGCCGCCACATCCAGCCAATTTTTTGTATATATGTACACATTTTTTTTTCTTTTTTTTGTAGAGATGGCGGTCTCACTATGTGGCCCATTCTGGTCTCAAACTGCAGGGTTCAAGCGATCCACCCGCCTCAGCTTCCCAAAGTGCTGGGATTACAGGCATGAGCCATTGCACCCGGCCTTCAGTATCTGCACATAAAAAAGGATCTGTATACATATAATCTTATCCTTCCCCTTTCTGACACCATCACTGCATATGGAATACACCAGCGTGCACCCTAATTTTCTTTTCTTTTTTTTCTTTTTTGAGACGGAGTCTTGCTCTGTCGCCCAGGCTGGAGTGCAGTGGCTGGATCTCAGCTTATCGCAAGCTCTGCCTCCCGGGTTTAGGCCATTCTCCTGCCTCAGCCTCCCGAGTAGCTGGGACTACAGGCGCCCGCCACCTCGCCTGGCTAATTTTTTGTATTTTTTTGGTAAAGGCGGGGTTTCACCGTGTTAGCCAGGATGGTCTCGATCTCCTGACCTCGTGATCCGCCCGTCTCAGCCTCCGAAAGTGCTGGGATTACAGGCTTGAGCCACCACACCCGGCCAAATATGTCCCTAATTTTCATTACCAGTTCACTTGGAAGCGTTTCGGGCAGCGTTGCAGAAGCCAACCCTAGTCAGCATGACCCTCCGCTTTGGGATGAAATTGATTCTTGGTAGAGTTGACATAGGGTTGAGCGTGGCAGCCTTTCCCCTTGTCCTCTGTGCCCTCTGGGTCACGCTCATTCCCCTCCACTGCCCAGCCCAACAACTTGGAGGCAGGAGAGAAGGCAGCCCCCAGAGCTGCCCTAGACTCCCGTCTCATCTCTCCCCACAGGCAGTTTCTAAACCGGGATGACATTGGCATCATCCTCATCAACCAGTACATCGCAGAGATGGTGCGGCATGCCCTGGACGCCCACCAGCACTCCATCCCCGCTGTCCTGGAGATCCCCTCCAAGGAGCACCCATATGACGCCGCCAAGGACTCCATTCTGCGCAGGGCCAGGGGCATGTTCACTGCTGAAGACCTGCGCTAGGGGACTCCTCACAGCCCTCAGCCCTTCCCTCGTTTCCAGGCCTCTCCCCAGGCTTGCCATCAGCCTTCTTTACTTTTTGAGCCTCTGATTTCCAATTCCCTGCCCATTCCCACTCCATTAAGAGGCTAGGTGAGGCATTTCTAGGTTGCTGGGGCTCTGCTGTTAAAGCTGGTTAAGGAACAGGAAGCCTGACCATCTCCCTCCACTACCTGTTCCCTGTGCTGTTACACAGTGTCATTGTTGATGTTAAATTAAAGTCATATTCTTGCTTCTCTCCAAACGGACTGGGTGCTGGAAAGTGCATGTGTGGGGTGAGGCCATGGGGCAGATTCAGTTGGCAAGGATGGAAAAGGTGCTGCCAAAGACAGGCATAGAAGAGCTGGCCCAGGAGGATCATGCCGGGAGGCAGAACTCAAGGACTGGTCCTTGGATCAGAGAAGACCAGCTCTGGTCTGGGAAGGATTGGGAGGAAGCTTGAGCCCAGCCCCCACCTCCCCAACCTTGCTCAGCATTGGGCTGGGAAGGGGGCCAGACCCAAAGGACAGACGCAGAAAGCACACAAAACCTGGAAGCCTCTGATGCCAGATCCCGCGTGGGCCCTGCGGGAGGTTTGGGGAGCAGGGCTCTTAGCCAGTGGGCCCTGGCCCCAGGCTGCCTCAGGAAGCTGGGTTCATGGGGTCTGCTGGGAGCACAGCAAGTAGAACCCTGGCCCTGTGTGAGGTGAGGCATGGTTGCTAGGTGACTGCCAGGGCAGCCACTCGCCGTCAGAAGCACTCTGCTTGCTGTGCTCACCCCTCAGCTGCAGCCACCCTGGTGCCACTCCTTCCCTGGCCACCATGTCACGGCAGCTCAACATAGACACGTTACGGCAGAACTTCTGGAAGGAGGAATATCTGAGGGAAAAGATGTTGCGCTGTGAATGGTACCGCAAGTATGGGTCGATGGTGAAGGCCAAGCAGAAGGCTAAGGCTGCAGCCCGCCTGCCCCTCAAACTGCCCACCCTGCACCCCAAAGCCCCACTCTCACCCCCACCCGCCCCCAAGTCAGCCCCTTCCAAGGCGCCCAGCCCTGTCCCAGAGGCTCCTTTTCAGTCAGAAATGTACCCAGTACCACCTGTCACCCGAGCCCTGCTGTATGAAGGCATCTCCCACGACTTCCAGGGGCGCTACCGCTACCTCAACACTCGAAAACTGGACATGCCAGAGACGCGATACCTCTTCCCCGTCACCACCAGCTTCACATACGGCTGGCAGCTGGGTGAGCCCAACCTCTTGGAAATCACCTCAAAGACAGAGCACCTGCCATGTCCTAGGGAGTGGGCATCCTAGTGAAGGGTCCAGACCATAAACAGAGCAAGGAGATGACCAAGAAGTGTCAACATGTGCCACAGAACTAGGGAGTGGTGGTGGGCGGGGAGGCAGCGGCCATGTGCTGCTATTTATTGGATTTTCAGGAAAGGCCTTTCTGAGGACCTGAGGCCAACAGCCAGATGATAAGGATGGGTTTGGATTTTATTTGGTGTGCAGGGAAGCTGATGGAGGGTTCTAAGCAGGTTTCAAGAGTGACACTGATGAACCTTTTAAAAAGTCACCCTGGGCCGGGCGCGGTGGCTCACGCCTGTAATCCCAACACTTTGGGAGGCTGAGGCATGCGGATCACGAGGTCAGGAGATCGAGACCATCCTGGCTAACATGGTGAAACCCCATCTCTACTAAAAATGCAAAAAATTTGCTGGGCGTGGTGGCGGGTGCCTGTAATCCCAGCTACTCAGGAGGCTGAGGCAGGGGAATGGTGTGAACCCGGGAGGCGGAGCTTGCAGTGAACCGAGATCTTGCCACTGCACTCCAGCCTGGGCGACAGAGCAAGACTTCGTCTCAAAAAAAAGTCACTCTGACCTGTATGTAGGCAGTGGCTTTTTCAGGGGAAATGGTAGAATCTGGCACGTGAGTTGGGCATCTATTTTGTTACCCTGTGGTAGTGGCCTGAGGAATCAGTAATAGAGCTGAAATCAATTCAGGATGTTTTGGGGGAAGACTCAGTGGAACTCACCCGTGGATAGAATGTGAGAATAAGGGGAAGAGAGAACAATCGCCCAGGTGTTTAGCTAAAGCCACAGTGACAGGGAAGACTGGGAGAGGTCAGGGCTGGAGTGTGCATGAACAGGTCCTATTTAGTCATGTGTGTTTGCCTATGTTATGCTTGAAGTGTCTGTAGGGTGACTGTGTCTATAAGTCTGGATTGAAGTCAGAGCTGAAGATGCAAATTCGGAGGTCATTTGAATATAGGTGCTTTTTTTTTTTTTTTCTTTTTGAAGCAGAGTCTCACTCTGTCACCCAGGCTGGAGTGCAGTGGCATGATCTCGGCTCACTGCAACCTCTGCCTCCCAGGTTCAAGAGATTCTTCTGCCTCAGCCTCCCAAGTAGCTGGGACTACACAGGCACGTGTCACCATGCCTGGCTAATTTTTGTATTTTTAGTAGATACAGGGTTTCACCATATTGGCCAGGCTGTTCTCCAACTGCTGACCTCGTAATCTGCCCACCTCGGCCTGCCAAAGTGCTGGGATTACAGGTGTGAGCCACTGCCCGGCCTATAGGTGCTATTTAAATCCGTGAGATCACCTAGGGAGCTCAAGTTGCTGGAATCTGATGGGAGTGGGGGCAGGAGGGCTGAGCCAGAGGCTGGTAGGGGATGGCGTAGGCAGGAAGGCTGTCCATCTGGGCTGAGTCTTTTTTCTGTGAGGTTGAGTCAAGGCCATCAGTGGGGAGGGAGCCGAGCTCAGGCAGTGGAGTAGCAGAGGTGAAGAGGAAAGGTGTGGAACAGGCATATGCCAGAGAGGGCTGCTGGGCGATGTTGCTGCACGTCCCATTGCTGTCTGTGCTCATGAATGTCAAGTGAGACTCCTCGGCCCTGTGTCCTTCTCCAGCTGCTTGAGTGTCTTGCAGAAAAGGTGGATGGTTGGGGATTGACTCAGTTGAGATTTTGCCCCCAAACATCCCTTTCCCCCAGGCCCCTAAAGGGAAAGTCAGGGAAATAACTTTCTAACAAAAGCAGGAGGCAAGCCCTAGAAGGGGGGAGCAGGAGACAGAAGGAAGTCCCATCTCTTCACAGTCTGTCCCTGTGACAAGCAGGCTAGGGTGGCCCCCCTCCTGGCAGGTAGAGGATCCTGAAGCTGGGGTAATGATGGCAGATGGCTGCTGTATGTATCCTGGCCTCCAACCAGCTCCCAGTATTTGCAGGTAGCTCCCATGCCTCCAAAGCATTTTCTGTTTCTTCCCACAAAGTGGCTACTCCACTGACGGATTCCTAGGGCTGTGCAGACAGACAGGGCTCCCATGCTCTGTGTGTCCTTCCCTCAGGAACCCATGCTTGGCCTCTAATATCTTTTCCCAGGCCCCCCAGTGAAGCAAGAACTGGTCTCCTGCAAGATGTGCCGCATTGAGTCATTCTTCCGCAAGAACGGGGCCTTCGCACTGCTTGATCCCCGAGACCTGGCCCTCTGACGGTGGGCCAGGTGTGGGCTTAGGGAAGGGAAGAAGAAATAACAGGCCTCCTGGTGGGGCAAAGCTGTTGTGTGTGTCTGTGCTCCTCTGCCCTCCCTGGCCCTGAGGCTGCATTCAGGCCTTTCTGAAACTATCTGACCTGCAAAAGTTGCCCTTTTGCTTTTTCCGTAACCCTCATCTCTTTAATCATCCCTTTGAGTACCCAGCAATGACCAGAGGTGGCTGGGAAGGGCGAGCACTACTCTGCAGGCACGGGATCCGCAGCACCAGGGGAACACAGTAGTTCCAGGAATTTCTGAGTGTTCCTGCGGAGAGAGCGGCCTGTCATCTCGGAGGCCAGGGAAAGGGGACTCCTGCCACCGTCACGAGCCTCCTTGCCCACCCCTCACCTGGCCCCTAGGGCCCGCAGCCACCCGGTCCTCTCCCGATGCATCTGTTTCAGCTGCTCCCGCAGGGCGCGCCGCCGCCCAGTCGCGTCCTCCTGGCGGTGCAGATCGCTGAGCGTCCGCGGCTCAGTGGGGCGGGCGGGGCAGCACCTGGCACACCCGCCCCTCGCGCCCCGCCCGAGTCACTGCCAGAGTGCAGTGCGCTCACTTCAAAGGGACCCGGGCGCACTAAACTCGGCCCCTACCCGTGCAGGTTCCTTGTGGCCCCACCGCCTTCTGGGGGTCTTGCCTGTGGCGGGAGTTGAGCCGCGCTGGGCGGGAGCCCCACGGGGTGAACCCGGCAGTGGCGGTTCCTGGCGATGTGGAGGCGTTCCAGGACCTGCAGAGGGGCAGTCAGCGTCCGGCCGCCCCTCGGTGCCCCGCCCGCCCCAGGCAGGCCCCAATCCCGGCGTGGGGACGCACCCGGAGCCGCTGCTGCTCACGGTCCCGCCGGCGCCGCCACCTGGCTGCGCTGTGCAGCTCCAGCAGCCGCTGCAGAGCCGTCTCCTGCCGCGCCGCGCTCAAGCCCGCAGGCGCCTTGGCCCTGCCTAGGGGCGCCGGCCACGCGGCCTTCGAGGCCTTGGGACGCTCAGGACCGACCCCCCGACCCCGGAGGGCACCCGGAAGCCGAGCCTGGCCCACCTCCTCCTCTCCCGGGCCAGGGCCGACTCCAGGGCCCTGCAGCCCGTGCGGATTGCGCTCCGGGTCTGGAAGCCCCCGAAGACCCCCTGGGGGGAGCCCCTGCTGCCCGGATACCTTGGCGCGCAGGGTCGCTGACATCATAGCTCCGGCTCCGCGACCTGGAAGCAGCTGCTGGGCCGGGGGCTTCGGGCTGGGAAGCGCAGCCCACGCCCCCTCCTGGGCGACCCCTAGCTTTGCCACCGCCGGTGCCGACTTTTGTGTCTCGCCTCTGATCCTGCCCTGCATCATCGCGGTAGTCCTTCTCCGGAGGTCTGGGCTCTCCCTGCCCACAGGCTTTGGAGTCTGTGCTTTCAGGGACCCGCAGGAGTCCCTCTGATGGCTCCGGGAGCCGCCTTCCTCTGGGAGCCGTACAGTGGCCTCCCCAGGAGCCACCTCCCAGGCTTGTGAGATATTGCCTTCCCAAGACCGCAGCATCTTCTTCCCCAGACTCTGGGGACTCGCCTTTCCCTGGCACTTAGGACTAAATTCTCTTTGACTCTGAGGAACGCCCGTGTTCTCACCCAGGGGGGCCTCCTCCCTCTGACCCTGAGGAGCCCTTGGGCTCTGGCCCCTCTGTGTCTTCACCCTCTGACGCTGAGGAGCATCTTTGATCTCGCCCCGGGAGGCCTCCCCTCTCTTATGCTGAGGGGTCTCTGCTTTCTGATCCTGAGGGTCCTCCTCTCAGACTCTGAGGGGTGTCCATCCTTGGCGGTCTTTGAAGTTCTGCTCTCTCCTGGCCCAGGTGCGGGTCCCAGCCCAGTCCTTCAAGGGCATCTTGGGAAGGCAGGTTTTGGGAGGGCAGGTCCCCCGGCCCAGGGGTCCTGGGAGTGAGCTTTCTTTCCTGGGTCTCAGGTTCTGCCTCACTCCTCTCTTCCCTCTGGGCCAGGTCCTGGAAAGGAAGAGCACTTTGGGCCCAGGCTTGAGAGGGAACCTGCAGACCCGACCCCAGGGGCCAGCCCTTGCCTGATTCCTGAATTTGTTAAAGCCATTTAATGTCGTGTGGAAGGTGCTTCACTGAAAAGCCTCCCCCTCACCCCAGCAGCCTCCTCCCATGCAGACCCACCCCTGCCATCCCCAACCTGAGACGCTTGACCTTTTCACCTTGTACTCTGAGCTGCCTGGCACCCCAAAGCTCCTCCTGGTAGTGGGGTTCAGCTCTTGTAAGGAGCCTGAGGAAGAAAGACCGGTGTTGGGAGCTCATGTCCCCTCATGCACAGTCCACCTAGACTAGAGCCAGGAAGTTTAGGGAGTCCCAGCACCTGGCTAGGGGTGCCCTGAGGGCGCTGTCTGAACCTCAGGCTGTCACAGTTCATCAGCCAGCCACGCACTTATTTGTCATGTGTGCCTGCCAACAGCCCACCCCATCTTTCTCATCCTCCCAGCCAAGGCAGACCACTCCAGAGGGACCTGCACAGCCTCCTCCTCAAGACCACCACGGGAGGCCTGGGAGTGAGAAGGGTCACGGTGCTGGGCGCCTGGGTCCCTCAGCACCGGCTACTCCCACTTTGTCCTGGTGTGCCCATCAGGCCCAGAGAAGAAACCCGCTCTGGGCATCTTACTTTTTACTCTTACTTAGAAGAAACCTCCCTTAGCCTTTTCTTTGTTTCTGACAGCCAAATCAAAGGAAATTCAAGATGAAATTTTAGGCCAGAGGCTGGCCTAAAAACTGCAAGTGTTCATAATTAACAAAAGAAATCTAAAAACAGAGATGATGTGTTGCCGCTCCCCTGCAGCTGTGGAAGAAGGAGCGCTGTTCTGCATCCATAAAACTGGTTAAAAGGGATTTCATAAGGTCTGAAATGGAGATCTTTCCCAAGAATACTGCAGCTTGTTCTCTTGTGCAATATCAGACGTGTGAATATTCATAACAGTAACCAAATGGGTGCACTCTCTGTGAAAACACATCTTTCAAAGAGTTGTTTGAACAAAGGAGTCTTATAAGACTCCTGGGCCTTTAGAAATAACTGCCACAAACTGCAAAAACAACCTCCAACCTCCCACCTCTAATTCTCATCGGTTGTCTTACTAGAAAATTTATTTCTCTGGTAATGTTATAATTGATATCCCTGTCTTCTCAAGATATATATCCCTGTCTTCTCAAAATACTTGTAAAAACTTCTCTGTCAATCAGAAAATAATTATTGGCAGTTTTCTTCTCTCTCATGTGCGTGGTGGAACAATAAAAAGCTTGTGGCTTTGCTACATCTATTATTTAACAATTTGAGAGTCTGTTTCATTTAAATTAATAGGCTCAAGGCTCATAGTATCCATTCCACTGCCTGTTTATTGTCATGCTGTTTCTAGCCTGTGATCTAAAGACAGGCACCCAGTCTCCTTGATCTCTGTATATCTCCAGTGCCCAGCTGAAGGGTGGCAAAGAGGTGGCCTGTGCCTGGCTGAAGGGTGGCAAAGAGGTGGCCTGTGCCTGGCTGAAGGGTGGCAAGTAGGCGGCCTGGAGTTGGTATTGTGTTCCCTCGTCCCTGGGCAGCCAGTGATGCTCATTCCTGAACTTTCTCCCCTGAACCCCAGTTTAGCATCAGAATCCTACTGGACGCACTGCCTGAGACAGCTGGTACCAACCAGGTGGAATTGGCACATCAAATAAAACCTACTTGCCACCGCTGGGTGTCCTGGCACTCCATCAGGAAGTGTGAGATGAAGAATGAGTGAAGAATGAAGTCCTGGGACTTGGGGAGAGGACTTTCCTGCCTCATCCCAATCCAGTCTGGCTGCCCCTGCCCTCCCAGTTGTCTGACAACGTACCGCGTGTGGGCTCTGCAGGTCCTCCAGGGCTCTCCCACCCTTGGCCTGCACCACTCCCGGCTTCACCCAGATCTGGGGCCGATGATGGGTCTCCCGCCTGCCCCCTGCAGGAGTTCAAGGGCTGCCTCTGATGCACCTCTCTGGGCCCATGGGCTCTGGAATGGGAGGGAGTCTGCCTGCCAGTCTCCAGAGACCCCCACCCCAGCATGCAAACACTTGAGGCCCCCAGTGCCCTCCCTCCTCCCCCATCACCAGATCCTGGGAGCTGGAATTTGGAGATTAACCTTTCCAGGGGCCGTGGGGCAACCACGGGTGCAACTAAGAGCCCAGGAGGCATAACGAAGGGCACTGGCAGGACTGCAGAAGGTGACAGAGAAAGAGCCCAGTTCACAGAGGGAAAGGCAGGATTCCCCAGGGAGACTCACCCTTCCAGGAGCTGATGGTTCTGGCTCAGGGAGTCCCTGTCCTGGGGTAGAAGGTGCAGCCTAGAATTCTGGAAGGGTTGGGGGCAACCTCGTCCACATGGCTCCATCCCCCAGTGTGGCAGCCAGGCTTTAAGATGGCCCCTAAATGATCCCTGCCTCCTGAAATTCATACCCTCTGTGCCCGCCACTTCCCCTCCACGCAAAGGAGCTTGGAAACGGATCCCTCCTCCCAGCTGAGTCTCAGATGAGACCACAGTTCTTGCCAGCAATGTCGGCTGAACCCTTCCTAAGTTGCACCACGAACACCCGCTCCTGCTACAGCTGAGGGTGCCTTGGCCCAGAGAGGGCTACTAACCTGCCCAAAGTGACTCAGACAGCTGCTGGCTGAGCCAGGACTGGGACCCACATTCCCAGTTCCCCATTCTGTTCTGGGCCCAGTCACCACAGCACCCCCTCCTGGAGTCTCAGCCCAGCTGCAGCCCTGGAGGGAGAGGCCAGCGGCTGGGGCTGTCGGCGCCTGTGTCTCAGCGGCACACTTCATTGCCTTTGCTCTCTGGGGCCCTGCCAGGCTGCTTTCCTCCCACGTGGCGGTCACATGGAACGGCTTCCAGGTATCACCACACAGGTGATTTGACCAAGACAGTCGTTAGCTGTGGAATGAGAATAACGGCCTGCCTGGAAGAGCAGGCCCTGTGTGCCAGGCGTAGTCCACTGTTCCTCCTGACAGCCCTTGGAGAAAGATCTCTTCTTGTGGGTGTTTTCTTTCTTTCTTTCTTTCTTTTTTTTTTTTTTTTTGGGGGGGGTGTTGGGGGTAAACGGAGTTTGGCTCTTGTTGCCCAGACTGGAGTGCAATGGTGCAATCTCAGCTCACTGCAACCTTCACCTCCCAGGTTCAAGCTATTCTCCTGCCTCAGCCTCCCAAGTAGCTGGGATTACAGGTACAGGCATGTGCCATCATGCCCGGCTAATTTTTGTATTTTCAGTAAAGACGGGGTTTCTCCATGTTGGTCAGACCGGTCTCAAACTCCCAACCTCAGGTGATCCGCCCGCCTCAGCCTCCCAAAGTGTTGGGATTACAGACGTAAGCCACCGTGCCCGGCCTCATGGGCATTTTCTAGCTGAGGAAAGGTAGACTCAGAGCCCACAGGGGGTTCAGCATGGAGATTCGAACCCAGCCCTGTCTCCAAAACCGTGCCCCTTCTACTTGCCCTCACCACAGCAGGGCCCCAGTGTCCCCAGAACCTCTGTCCCCGCCGTGCCCCCTCACCCACTCACCAGCTGCTCGGGGTCCCCACCCATGCTACCACCTGGCTGACAGTGCTGGCTCCATGCATGCTGGGCCTGGCCCCTCGGACCGAAAAACTGGGCCTGGGGTGGCCAGAAGAGGCCCAGCTCCACACCAGTCAGCAGCTCCAAGTCCCACAGGAGCTGCAGGAAGATGGGGTGCCAAGGCGTGAGGGGGCACCCACCCTGGCCTCAGCCACACCCCCGGCCAGCCCCTACCTGCTCCTGGGCCCGCCGACTCCGCTCCATCTGCAGCAGCACAAGGGGCAGCTCCAGCCCCCAGGGACACCCGCAGCCTTTTTGCACCTGGAGGGGCAAGGTGACGTCAGGCCCCCGGCTGTCTCCTTCCTTCTAAGGCAGTGCCCCTCCCTCACCTGCCAAAGTGCAGCCCGGAGCTGGCCTGGACCTGCGGGGCACCGGAAGAGATACTGGTACAAAGCCAAGGCCTGCCTGGGGCTACAGGGGAGCCCTGAGCCCCCCGGAGTGGCTGCCTGCGCCATGCAAAGCCTGGAGGGAAACGGAGGACAGGCAACCAAGAGCCAGGAGCAAGGAGGGACAAAGGCTCTGATCTCAATAATGCAGGGCTTGACATCTGAGCCCCGGCTGGACCGCAGCCAAGCCTCATAGACTCTGGCCTGCCTCAGGAGACGGTTTTTGTGGCCCTAGGGGTGGCAGCATGGAGTGAGCAGTGTGACCCTGAGAGAGGGAGGTGTACGCATATGCTTGTTTACAGCCCCCAGCGAGCATTTGTTTGACATATACTGTATACGCGTACATCTGAACATCAGCCTCACAGCTGCATTATTTGGGCGCACAATATGCCCAATATGGGTAGCAATAGCAGCTGCTACCAAAGTTTAGCTTGTGCCAGGATGAAGACGCTTCATACATATAATCCTTTCTTGCAGCAACTCTATGAAGTAAGCTCTATTTTTATCCCTAATTTATAGGTAAGAAGACTGACTCAGAAAGCAACTTCTCCTAGGCCAAGTGTGGTGGTTCACATCTGCAGTTCCACCACTTTAGGAGGATGAAGTGGGAGGATGGCTTGAGCCCAGGAATTTGAGACCAGCCTGGATGACATAGCAAGACCTCATCTCAAAAAAGAAAAAAAAAAAAAAAAAAAGTTAGCCAGGCGTGGTAGCACACGCCTGTAGTTACAGCTACTTGGGAGACTGAGATGGGAGGATCGATTGAGCCTGGGAGGTCAAGGCTGCAGTGAGCTGTGATCATGCCACTGTATTCCAGCCTGAGTGACAGAGCAAGACCTTGTCTCTTTAGAAAAAAAAAGAATAGCTTGTCTTAACATGCAGCAGCATTTTTTTCATCTGGAGATGGATGGATGTGATACCCTCTGGGAAGACATGGTCCTGGGAGCCCAGGCCATCCATCAGCAAGAGGCGAGTGGTAAGAGGCCCTGCCCCGGCAAGCACTGCCCACATGCTTGTCCATGCTGTCCACCTAGTAAGTGCTGTCCATGGGTCACTGTTCATTCCCTGACACTTACTATTATCATCCTCACCTCACAGATGAATAGACAGGTCATATAAGTTATCTAATCAGAAGAGGGGCTGAGTGCAGGAGCTCTGCCATCTTTACATCCTGCCCTGTTGTGAGCAGATTTGCTCACTTTGTCCCCATTCCATGAGAGAACGGAGCAGACCCTCCTCTTGGCTGGAAGAGAGAACAGCCTCAATGAAAGAGCAAGCAGGCTGAGTGGCCTCTAATTCAACCCGGCACTCTCCTGCATCCCTGCCTGAGCACAAAGCCCTTCACTCCCTGTTGGAATATCAGGGAGCAATGAGGATGGAGTCCCCTGACCTCATGACAAGGTCCCTAAAACACCAAGGTCACAGAGTAGGTGGCAAAGAAAACTTGAATTCTGGACTTTTTCTATCTCAAAACCCATGTTCCCTCCCTACAGTGACGTCTTCACACGCTGCCAGTGTCTACTGCCCACACATCTGCCCGGGGTGGGTGTGGTTGTGAAGGCAGGCAGGTATGCATTGCATGTGTTTATCTGGGCTTCTGAGGGATGTATGTTTCTGTGTGTGTTTCTGTGTTTCTGTGTGCACACGCAGGCACATGTCCATATTGCATTGTGGTCTGTTGCTTCTCCTGTTTCTCACCCCAGGCATTGTGTCACTAGCCCTCGGAGTGGCCCAGAAGGTGCTTGCACATTCAGTATCCCCCAGCCACAAGGAAGGGGGAGGCCATTCTCTGATGCAGCCCCTTCTCCATGGTTCCTCAGCCCCTGCAGGATCCCACATGGATCCACAGAAGGTACCACATGGGGCCATGCATCATGCCTGCTACACAGAATGAGCACAGGGCTAAGACCAGGCACCAGGGTCCTCCTCCTACCACTGCAGGGTTTCCCAGACAGCACCAGGGAGTGGCTGGGTGGGGCAGCCCAGGCATGCAGGTGCAAGGAGGGTGCATGGTGCTGTGATTCTGGGGCCATTGATCACTAGACCCCATGTTCCTGGCAGCCCAGCCTCTGTCCCAGCACCAGGAGGAAATACACACACACACAAGGAAGCCTTCGGGCAGGCCTAGAGTTTACTGCTTGTGACTCAACACAGCAGGGGTCTTTGCAGGGCAGGGGCCCAGGCTCCACTGTCCAGGCAGGGCATTCTCTCCACAGCCCTGACCAGGGTGGGAACTGCTTGCCAAGGGGAGACTCCTGGCCTGATGAACCCTGGTCAGGCACTGTCCTGGCTCAGGGTGTCTCCTGGGGCTCCCGGCTGGGGCTGGGCGGAGCACCGAGTGGCTGGTCTCCAGTGAGCAGGACTTGGGGACAGGCCTCGGGTGGGATGCAGTGGGCCTCGTGCTCCACCAGGCCTGCAGGGCACTGGCAGCCGGGCATGCAGGGCCTCACGCAGTGGGCTGCCAGTTCCCCCAGGGGGATATGCTGATTGAAGCAGGTGCGGGGACAGGGCGGGCCGCACTCATCGAACACGAAGCCATGCTCCAGGGGGCAGCCTACCACTGTGGGGGGTGGGGGGAGTGGGAGGCGGGGTTACCGAGGCACCTGAAACTGCCCCAGTAGCTGTGCGTACCACTGCAAGACTCATTACACCCACCGTGGACCCGCCCTGAGCCCTCCGGGCTAACCTTCTTCTCTGTGCTGATCCTCCCCCAGCCTGCAGTGGGCATCACCCCCTCACCGCATAGCGTGGGGCCTCGCCAGGTAGGTGTCACTCCTGCCTGGCGACAGTGACTGGCATAGGCTTCCAGGGCGTCACAGAGGCAGGCATCAGCGGAGGAGCCAGGGCCACAGGCACACAGGTCATACACACAGGCGGCAAAGAAGGGCTCTGGTGGCACCACAGCATGGCAGCGACTGAATGGGGAGGACTTCAGCACCCCACACCGGGCATTGGCCTCACGCCTGGCACGGTAACCTGCTGCCCGGCACGGATCCATCTCTCGGCCTGCAGAACAGGGCCGGCCAGGCCCCAGCCCCTCTGGGACCTGGGTGGGAAGAGCAGCCCTGATGTGACAGCACCACTGGCAGCTGGCCTCTGTATGCCATGCTCTTCAAAGCACTTCCCACCCAGTCATTTGCTTTAGTCCCCAAAACCTCCCTAAAAGAACGCAAAGGAAGTACTGTCTACCATCTTTTTGTCCCCATTTTACAGATGGACAGACCAAGGCCAGAGTAGGTCAGCACTTGTCCAAGGTCACACAGCCAGTGAGTGGCAAAGCAAGGCTTGGGGGTTCAGGTGACGAGACCTCTTTTTTTTTTTTTGAGACAGAGTTTTGCTCCTGTTGCCCAGGCTGGAGTACAGTGGTGCGATCTCGGCTCACTGCAACCTCCGCCTCCTGGGTTCAAGTGATTCTCCTGCCTCAGCCTCCTGAGTAGCTGGGATTACAGGCATATGCACCACCAGGCCCAGTTAATTTTGTATTTTTAGTAGAGATGGGGTTTCTCCACATTGGTCAGGCTGGTCTCAAACTCCTGACCTCAGGTGATCCACCCACCTCAGCCTCCCAAAGTGCTGGGATTACAGGCATGAGCCACCGCGCCTGGCCAACGAGGCCTCTTTTAACAAGCCACCCTACCTCTCCAGCACCAAGACAGTCAAGAAGCCTACACACCTCCCAAAAGCCTATCTTGTGTGACTTCACCCCCTTTCCCTGCTTTCCATGCCAGAGGGTTGCTCTGAGACTCATGCTCAGCTGCGTCTTCCCTAACCCCCATCCCCGGTTCCTATGCCACTAACCTGCCAGCTATTCCCAAACGCAGCCTCTGTGGGCAGGAGCAGCCCCTCAGGGCCCTGCAGATCATCCTGGGCAAAGCCGTTGAAGTTCCCACAGAGCCCACAAGTCCGGCCCTGGTAGGAGCCAGGCACGCTCACCTCCACCTGGGACTGCCCGTCCCACAGCACCTGTGTGGAGAGGCCTGGGACTGGGGAGCAGGTAAGGACAGGGGCCTGAAGAAGCTCAGGGTCCATTATGGCCCCAGGCACTGTGTTCAGCGCGGCCAGTGCTGCAGGGGAGGAGAATGGACAGATGGAGGCTCCCCTTGGAAGAAACACAGCCCTAGCCAAGGCCAAGTGGATACATTCTGTGCCAGCCCTGGGCAAAGACAGATGACAGGAGGAGCTGTCCACAGCTCCTGCATGAGGGCACCTTCTCCTGCCGCCATCCCTCAACTGGGCCCCACGTGAAATGCAACCCCCTTCCAGGGATTCACTTTCTCATAGGCATTCCGGCCTTGCAGAGGACAAAGCACAATTAGGGTTCAGATTAGAAGTGTATACCCTTATTCTATGAATTTACAAGTTGTGTTTCTTGCTGGGCGCAGGGGGCAAATTACTCCTTCCACATGAGGGTTGGAAGGAACCTGAGACACCTGCCAGGAGACTTTAGCTGACATCCTCCCCACTGCCACTGACCCTTCCCATTCCCCACTTTACAGATGAGAAATCTGAGGCCCAGGGGAGGCTGTTGGTGACTTAAGAGGCTGAGTCAAGATTAGAAATCAGTCTCAGAACTCAGAACTCCTCTGACTGCCCGGGGAGATCTCTGACCCTGATCCACCTCCCCTCACAGCCCTGCACCCCACTCCTGGCCTCTTTTGGCCAGGAGGTAGCTGGCATCCCCACCCCCCTATAGATACAGAGGCCTAAACAGGACTGAAGCTCCCAGCAGGCAGCCCACCCAGACTCGCCCTGGAGCCGCACCTGGAGCCCGGGCTGGGTATGCAGGATCACAGTGTGTCCTCGCAGCTCCACATACAGCAGCGGCTCCTGCAGGAAGGGCAAGGCCACTGGGCGCCCATCCACCTGGAGGATAAAGGAAGTGGGAGGAGGGGCGATGTCGAGGCACATGGGTGGACAGCATGGGATCCACCTTCCTCTGCTCATCGGCTTTGCTCACAGTGACTGCTCCGCCCTGCAGCAGCCGCACGGCCACGTCTCCCAGCAGCACCGCCACCTCCTGGGTCCAGGCCACGCCGCTCCGGCCCCGGTCATCATTGGTCACGTGCACACTGTGGGCGGGAAAGTCCCAGGTGCCATTGGTCAGCAGGGCTGGGTGTAGGGGTTGGGGAGAAGAGAGACGGGGGATGCACACCTGAAGTCCCCGCTGTGGCAGTCCTTGGCCAACACATAGCTGCAACTGCCCTGGAAGTGCAGCAGGCGGCCGTCGAAGGTGCGGTAATGGGGGTCTCCGAAGGCCATGCAGGAAGCTGGCCGGGGCAGGCAGCGGGGGCAGCAGCTGCCAGGACTCAGGGCAGGGGCCTTGTCCTGCATTCAGCCCCAGACACTGTCAGACACACCGCCCTCCCGGCCATGCCTCTTGCAGACCCTCCCAGAAAACCAAGCATCTCCCAGGAGTCTCCAGGGATCTCCAGGACTCCAGCGCCCGGGCTCCCTGTGAGCAAGGTCAGGGCACCACTTTGTGGTCGCACTGGGAACAGCACTGTCCCCAGCTCCCAGCTGGCTGCAGGAGCCCAGCCTCCCTCTCGGATGCCTGATCACACCAGGATGGTGGTACCATGTGCCCCCACCCTGACCCTCCCCACCACCTTAGACTGCGGTACTCACGGGGTCACACGAGAGTGGTGAGCAGCGCCGGCTCTGGCAACGCACGGTGCCCGCCATGCAGGAGCAGCTGGTGCAGGCGTCCACAGTCCAGCGCTCTCCAGAGGCCACCTCACGGCCCTGGTGCACGCAGGACTGGGTGGGAGCTGAAGGGATAGGAGCTGGGAGGTCAGCTGCCCCTCCCACATGCCCAGAAGGTCTGACTTATCCCCTCCCTCATCATCCTGGCTGCACACCTTGGCATCGCTCACAGCAGCTGTCAGCCTGGGGCACCTTTGTCCAGCCATGGGGGCAGGAGAGGGCCTGGCACTCCTCGAGGTGGCACTCCACATGGCCCCGCTGAGGACAGACATCATTGTTCTGGGGTTTTCTGCAGGGCCGGAGTCCCTGGCCTCATGCTTCTGGGGGCATCTGGGCATGGACTTCTGCCTGCCCCTCCCACAATACACTCTTCACAGTTCAAGTGGAGAATGAAATCCAACCTTCGGCTCCATGCCCTGGTGCAGGGATGCTCTTGCCCCTTAAAGACCCCGTATTTGCTGGTGGAGTGTTGGACACTCCTCCCTTTATCCATCTGTGAGATCCTCTACCCTCCCAGACCCACCCCAGCTCACACGACAGATGCAGGTGATGCACGCATTGCTGGGGTCCCTCCAGCTCTCTCCATTTGCCACTCTCCGGCCCTCGGCCTCCACCACACATTCTGAGGAGGAAGACATGGGATGGGCAGGCACTGTCCCTCCAGCTGTATCCTCCCTTCTCGGAGCTTACCCCGCATTTCATGGCAGGAAAGCACCCACTCAATTTCCCTACTACCCTGATGGTGTTGATTTCTTCAACCAATATCCACAGGGCCTATTAGACATCAGGCTTCGCATCAGTGCTGGGGATGTCTCTAGGGTCCTAGGAGCCCAAAGGGCCAGAGGCTGGAACCCCACTCTGGGCCGGCTGCCCACTCAGTAGTGCAATGCCCTCTTCATGGGCCTGGAGATCCCAAGCCCCCTGAGAGGCATCAGGCCAGACCTTGAGAATCTAGGCTTCATCCCAGCTTCCCCCTGCCTCATGGGTCTCTTCCCCACCTCAAGAACAGCCCCCCTCCATTTCTAGAAAAGAATGAACCCTGTATTCTTTTCTGAAAACCGAGTACAAACCCTGGACTGCCCACTTGGCCCATGAATGTCTCCCCTTCCTGTCTTCCCCCTGGGCTCCTCTCTGAGGGTGGAGGCCAGGGCTGGGCACTTACCCTGGCACACGGGGCAGCAGCTCCCAGGGGGAGTGTGGCGCTCTGAGAGGGGACAGCTGAGCTCAGGACAGGTTTGGTGGATGCAGAGCCATGTCAGGTCCTACCCATGTGAACACAAGAGGTAGAGAATGGCGGATCTCAGGGAGCTGGTGGAGGAGTAAGGTGTAGTCATGATGTGACAGTCAGGACAAGTGGGCAAATGTCAGGGTGAGTGGAGAGCCCCGGAGCTGCTGCGGGAGAGGAGGGGCAGGCACAGCCCACAGAGAAGGAAGAAGAGGGGCTCTGTGAGTCCTCAAGGCAGGAGGGCTCACCTGGCACTGGCATGTGTAGCAGGGGTCCGGTGGGGCTAGCTCAGATCCCAGCAGGCCCTCTGAACAGTTACTCAAAGCCTCTGTGAAGACAAGAACCCGGAGTGGGGGACAGAAAAAGGGGCGCAGGGCTGGAAATCCCAGCTGTCCCCACGCATCGTGTCCCCAGATTTCTAACTTGAACTCCTGGGCATACCCGCATCCCAGCACCTTGACTCCGGGGAGGACAAGTTCTCTTTCTCTTTAATTCAGTCACGTTCACACGTTTGCAAAGAAACTTTGCTAGGTTGTTATGTGGGGCCGGGTAGGGGTGCAAGGTGACTGGAAACAGACCAAGCATGGCTTCCTTAGCCTGAGGTCACTAAGAATGGCCAGCTTGTGGCCTGCTCTCCCTCCTGCTATCTGTAATACAGTGTGGCTACAACAGCGCAGGGAAGCACACAGCCAGGCATCCCGAGTTCGAATCCTGATGCCAGCACTCAGTGCCTGTGCTCATTAGGTTAGATTAATCCATCTCTCTGAGCCTCAGTTTCTTAATCTGTAAAAAGAGATTAATACTTCCCTCACTAGGTAACTGTGAAAACAAAGCGAGAGACTTTATTAAGAGCACCAGGTACAGTGTGTGGCATGCAGTAGGTGCTTAATAAATGTTGGTCTTCCTCCCTTCCCCTGAAGAACCCCCAAGCAAGTGTTGACCTCCCTGCTGGATGGCAGGGATGGCTGCACAGCATTATGAACATATTTAATACCACAAACTGTACACTTAAAAAATGGTTAGGATCATACATTTTAGTGTCTTACCACCATAAAAATAAATAAATAAAAAATAAAAAAACAGAAAAGCCAGCATAGTGGCTCACACCTGTAATCCAGCACTTTGGGAGGCCGAGGCAGGAGGATCACCTGAGCTCAGGAGTTCGAGACCAGCCTGGACAACATGGTAAAACCCCATCTCTACTAAAAACACAAAAAATTAGCCAGGCGTGGTGGTGCATGCCTATAATCCCAGCTACTTGGGAGGCTGAGGCAGGAGAATTCCTTGAACCCAGAAGTTGCAGTGAACTGAGATTGTGCCACTGCACTCCAGCCTGGGTGACAAAGCGAAACTCTGTCTCAAAAACACCAAAACCCAAATCAAAAAACCAAACTGGAGAAAACAGGAGGATTATCATTTTAAAAGAGTATGTTTTTTCTTTTTTGAGACAGAATCTCACTCTGCCACCAAGCTGGAGTGTAGTGGCGCAATCTCGGCTCACTGCAACCTCTGCCTCCCAGGTTCAAGCTATTCTCCTGCCTCAGCCTCCCGAGTTGCTGGGATTACAGGCGTGCGCCACCACGCCTGCCTAATTTTTGTATCTTTAGTAGAGACAGGGTTTCACCATGTTGGCCAGGATGGTCTTGATCTCTTCACCTTGTGATCCTCCTGCCTCGGCCTCCCAAAGTGCTGGGATTACAGACGTGAGCTACTGGCCCTGGTCTGTTTTTTCTATGTAAGGATAACTAATGTTCACCTGTATTGCAAAGGTAGGTTATCATTTCAGTGCTGGTATAGAACCAGAAACAGAAAAAATTTCCCTTCACAACAAATGTAAAATGGCTGTGTTGGGTAAACCACAAGTGTTAAATCCAGGAGACAGAAATTGGCCATCTTTCAATATTTGTAATAAAAATAAAACTGTTTCTTTACTTACTTTCCCCCCCAATCTTAATAAATCTTTACTCTAAAAAAAAAAAAAAAAAAAAATGCTCGCCCACCCCTGTGACTGGGCCACCCACTGCCTATCTTGTCCTCACGTCTCAGCACAACTGTCGCCTTGCAGCGCCACCTGCTGGCCAGATGCTCCACAAACTGCACTCAGCTGTGGAGAGGCAAAGGGTCCCTGCCAGCTTCCCTAGTTCCCCTAGGGATGGTGCAGCCCTCACCGGCCTGGCATGGGGTTCCAGAACAGTCCACTGGAGTCAGGAAAAATCTGGGGCTGGCAGAGGGGCGGCATAATACATAACTCATATCTCATCTACCTCCCCCTGACCCCAGGGAGCGGGGTGTGCACAAGGACGGAGGCCACTTCTCCAACTGCCTGTCTCTGCCACCCGGCCCAGCAGAGACAAGCAGGTGTGGGCCCAGGGCCTCCTCCCCGCATTTCCCCTCCTGCCCCAGGCTTCCAGTACCAGGCTCATCCCTGTACTCACGGGCACAGGTCGGACAGCAGTGCTGGGGCCCAGGGGGCAGGAGCTGGCTGGGGGGGCAGCCCACCAGGCTGGGACACTGCCGCCGGTGACAGTGAAGGCTGGGAGGCCCCTCAGGCTGTGGCTACAAGAATGAGTGAGCAGCGGTGGGTCCCGGGCCACAAAAACCCAGAGCTGCCCTTGGCGGGGACTTCCGGCCCCTCCCTCTGCCTGCTGCAACCTCTTCCGGGACGCATCTTGGGCCCTGAACTCCAGGCTGAAGAGAGACTCAGAGTCTTCTAGACATGCTCCTCACCCCATGCCCTAGTCTCCGAGACGATGTCTCCTTCTCCTTTCAGTCACTTGGGCCTGAGCCCTCATGTGACCTTTGATCCTCCAGCAGGCTCATGCCATCCTCCTCCCCAGGCCCATGGCTTAGTCCCCTGGCCTGTGATGTCATTTGCCTGCTCCAAGCCCTTCTAGGGCCTTGCAAATAGAATCTCCACAACCCTAGCCACGTTCCAGGTGGCTCTCCAGCCATACACACTCACCCTGCACTGCAGCTGGGGGACCACCCATGGTCTCCTGCACACTTGGAACGTGGGCTCCTTGTCTAAACCCAGACCTCCAGGCCTTGTTGGTCCCAGCCCTGCCTTGTCTCCTGGCCACAGGGATACACTCGTCTGGCCCCCAGAGTGCCCGCTCCATGAAGTGACCAGCTTGGCTGGGCCTCATCCCATGCTGCCCACTCCCCACCCCTCGAGGTGCCCTAGCCCCTCCACTGAGCCCTCACCTACCTGGCAGATGCACACTTCACAGGGGTCTGCCCCAGGCTGGAAGCTTTCCCCGAGCTCGTACTTCCGGCCCTCATGCTCACAGTCTTTGGGGTGAGAGCAGAACGGGACCAGGGGGCCTTCAGGTTGGCAGCGAGGCCGGGGTAGAGTCCTCTGTCCCCAGCCTCCCCCTGACCCCAGGGAGTGGAGTGTGCACAAGGATGGAGGCCACTTCTCCAACTACCTGTCTTTGCCACCCAGCCCAGCACAGGCAGGGAGGTGTGGGCCCAGGGCTCCCTCCTTGCCTTTTCCCTCCCGTCCCAGGCTTCCAGTACCAGAGCATCGAGGACAGCAGTCATGGGGCCCCTGGTGGGGCTGGGCGCAAGAGCTGATGCACTGGACGCGTGCACAGGTGATGACACCCTCGTGACACACGCAGGAGGAGCAGGCACTGTCGGGGGGCACCCAGCTACTGCCTTCAGGGTGCTCTTCCCCATGAGCCAGGCAGCCTGTGGTGCAAGGTGGGCAGGGACGAGCTTGGAGGTTGAGATCTGGACGTCTGCCCCTAGCCCCCCACCCTCAGTGGTCAGCTAGGCACGTGGCGCCAGGAGTAGTGGGTTTGCAGGGATATGGCAGGAAGGCAGGATGGGGCAGAACTCCTGTCTGTTGTGGAGGGGAAATGCACTGGGTGGGATTCAGAACACCTGGGTTCTAATCCTGTTCTGTTCCTGCCTGCTCTGAAGACCAAGCTCCAGGCAGCGGGCACTGCCCAGTGCAGCCCGCATCGGTCACAGTACCTGGCATGTAGCAGCTGTGTCATGAATGCATGTGGACCAGGTGAATGGCTCCATTGCTAACTGTGTGCCCAAGATAACTCAATCTCTCTGAGCCTCAGTCTCCTCATCTGTTAAATGGGGATTTCCTCTGTCCTGCCTCCCTCACAGAGCAAGTGAAATGCTATGACAGTTCTGTGGTTCTGTAGAAACAACACCAGGCTGGGCAGTGTGTGGGGTGAGGGGGCAGTGGGCAGGCTCAGAAAGGCTCAAGTTCAGAGCCAGATGGCCCAAGTGCCCATCTTGGCTCTGCCACCTTCTCTACCTCTCTGTACCTCCACTTTCTCATCTGTAAAATAGGAGGAATAAGAGTACTTATCTGGTAAGGTTGTTGTGCTGATTAAATGAGATAATACACGTAAAGTGCTCAGGGCCTGGCACATGCTACCTGTTCAGTGAATGTCAGGTATCTTGATGATGATGATGGTGGTGGTGGTGGTGGTGGTGATGATGATGATGATGATATGATGATGAATGGGGTGTGATTAGAAAGAGGGGCAGCTTTTTATTTTATTTTTGAGACAGAGTCTTCTTTGTTGCCCAAGCTGGAGCGCAGTGGTGCAAATGCAGCTCACTGCAGCCTCAAACTCCTGGGTTCAAGTGATCCTCCCGCCTTGGCCTCCCAAAGTGCTGGGATTTCAAGTGTGAGCTGCTGCACCCAAACCAAGAGAGGCAACTTTGAGGGAACTCTAACCAGCACCTGGAAGAGGGATGGTTTGGGCAGTCCAGGACAGGGAGAGGTAGGAGAAGCTGAAGGTGGCAAGGGTGTATGCAAGCACCAATTGTGGGGGCAGGGAGGTGGGAGAAGAGCTGGCTGAGGGGAGGGAGGTGGGGTGGACAGAGGGACATAGGGCCAAGGGGCCGAAGCAAGGGGTAGGGCTGGGGGCAGCCATACCTCTGCAGCGAGGGCAGCAGCTCCCCGGCTCGGTGACCTGGAGCTGGCAGGGAAGGGGTGGGCACTGCAGCCGCACACAGCTGACCTGGCCAGCCTGTAGGAGATGCAGAGATACTGACTTGCTGCCTAGGCTGGGCCCCAGAGGTGCTATGGTCCAGCCGTCACTCCATGCCTCCCACCTCCTGCTATACCTGACAGCGACACCATTCACAGCTGCCTGCTGCTCCCTCAAACTCCTCCCCATCCTGGTGCTCCCGGCCCTGAGAGACGCAGCCTGTGGGGGACATACCTCCTGGGTGGAGGGCCTGTACTACCCTGTCCTGCACCACCCTGCCCTGCTCAGCCCAACCTTAGGCCTGGCAGGAAGGGAAGGGAGAGGCAGAGGTGGGGAAGGGCGTGGGGGCCGGGCACGAGGAAGGCAGCTCACTGTGGCAAACAGGGCAGAAGCAGGGGCCTGGAGAGGGGCGGGGGCAGAGAGCTGGGGGACATGGCTTCTTCTGGCAGCGCATGGAACCTTCCTAGGGGAGAGAGGCCCATCATACCCTCAACTGGGCTGCACATTTCCCCAGGGCTGGAGACCCTACTGAGCCTGCAGGGGCCCAAACACCCTCCCTTGGCCCGGGAGACCTGAGCCCAGTCCTGTCCCATGAGATGTCAAGGGCAGAGTGTAGCCCTTGCCACCTGAGAGGAGGAGACAGCCTCTTCCTGGCCGGAGAAGAGGATCAAGGGAGGAAAGGTGACCAAAGTCCCAAAGGGGCTGCCTCACCTGGCAGGTGCAGAGGGAACAGGCAGGGTCAAGTGGGTCAGGAAGGGTCTCTCCGGAGGCAGCAGTGACGCCATGGTAGTGGCATCCTGGCAGAGTGGGGAGTCCAACAGAAGAGCTGCCATCAACAGAGCCTCCACTGTCACACACACACACACAGCTCCTCCCCACACACACATACACACACAGCAGCGGGGAGTGCACCAGAAGAGCTGCCATCAACAGAACTGCCACTGTCACACACACACAGCTCCTTCCCCCTCCACGCATACGCACACAGCCACACCCACAGCCACAGCCACACACACACATACACATACCCACATACATACACATACCCAGGTACACACACAGCCACACCCACAACCACAGCCACACACACACATACACCAAGATACATACACAGCCACACCCACAACCACATACACACACACACATACACATACCCACATACATACACATACCCAGATACACACACAGCCACACCCACAACCACAGCCACACACACACACCCAGATACACACACAGCCACACCCACACACACATGCACACACACCTACGCAGACACACACACACATACACACATACACACAGCAGGGGGGAGTGCAACAGAAGAGTTGCCATCAACGGAACCGCCACTGTCACACACACATGCGCGCAGCCCCTCGCCCTCCACACATACACAGCCACACACACACATATACACACCCACATACACAGCCACACCCACAACCACATACACACACACATATGCAGACACACACACACATACACACATACACACAGCAGGGGGGAGTGCAACAGAAGAGTTGCCATCAACGGAACTGCCACTGTCACACACACACACACAGCCCCTCCCCCTCCACACATACGCACACAGCCACCCACCCACATACACCCACCCACATACACACATATACCCATATAGACACATACACATACACACACACACACACACATATCCAGATACACACAGGCACACAGACACTTACACACAGAGCCACACACACACAGACACATACACATACAACCACACACACATGGCCACACACACCCCCACATACACACACAGATGCGCACACACCCACACACATACAGAGATGGCCCCCCCACATACACACACCCACACACAGGCACACACACACCCACACACACACATACACACACAGCCCCCCCACACACACATAGACACAAATACAGACACACACACACCCCCACATACACAGCTACAGCCATATACACACACACACACAGGGCCACACACATACACAGCCACACAAACACACATATACACACAGTCATACATACACAAACACACACATAGCCACACACACAGACACACATACAGCCACACACATATACACAGACACACATACACACACGGTCACACACACAGAGCAACACACACACATACACAGATACACCCACACAGAGCAACACACACACACACACATACACACACACCCAAACACACAGGGCAACACATACACAGCCACACACAGATACACACATACACACACACAGTGACACATACATACACACACACAGCCACACACACATAGAGAAACACACACAGCCACACTCACAGCCACACATGGCCACACACATACCCACAGAGCCACACACACACAGAGCCACACTCGCAGAGCCACACACACAGCCAGACGCACACACACATACAGACACACACAAACACACACACACAGCCACACATACACAGAGCCACACATACACACAAACACACAGCCCTGCTCGGGACCTCTATCAAAGGTGAGGGAGTCAGAGAGTGAGAGGAAAGTATGGTGGAGAGACAGGCAGTGGGAGGGCTGGGAAGAAAGCGGAATTGGTGAGAGAGGCACTCCTGGGAACCCCAGCAGGGCCAATGGAAGGGCAGGTGTGGCCCTACCCTGGCAGGTCGGGCAGCAGTGCCCAGAGGGGATGAATGGGTGGCTGCAGCCCGGGGGTTCACAGGGCCGGCGGCCGCAGGTCACGAAGCCTCCAAGGCAGGTACACAGGTTGCAGGGTTCTCGGGGATCTGGGAACTCCTGGTTACTCAGGTAGGACTCCCCCAGGTACTCACAGCCTTTCAGAGAAAAGACAGAGAGGCCGAGGGGAGGGACAGAAAGGGATCAGAGCATAGCAGTCGTAGGCTCTGAGCTTGGGCCTGTTACGCGTCCAAGATCTCAAAGATCTAGAGTAGGGGGTAGGGGTCACAGTCCAAGCCCAGGGAGCAAAGCAGTCGTGAGGGATTCGGGGTTTGGATTGGCCAAACGGCAAACTTTCTCCCCTTTGTCCTGCAAAAAACTTTCCTATTTAACTTGTAGAAAAACACCCACAAGGAATCTGCTGCCCCAGGGTTAAATACTCAGCAGGCCACTGCCAGAGGCACCAGTTTTCCAACCTGGAGAGCTGGGAGTAGCCCCAGCTCACTCAGGTGGTGCGAACCCAAGGTAGCACCTTTCCCACACTCTTCCAAGCCCACTGATGAATCCAGGAGGGGGTGGGGTCCCAGGGTGGTGGCAGCCTGCCTTTGGCACCTCTGCCATTTGCTCACCTCCCTTTTTAAAAAAGAGAGGGTGAATTTCAGGCTCAAAGCCTTGGTGGGCAAAAGTATCTGACTAGGATTTAACAACATTATCATTTTAATTGTATTCATTTTTATGGTAATGTGGTCCTGGCAAGTCTACTTTTCCACTTACAGTATGATATAAAACTCCTTTCTAAATCAATTTAAATTAATAAGTGAGTTAATCGGAAGGCACGTAGTAAACAAAATTACAGTCGGTAGAGGGCGACTGGCCAAAACTGCCAAGATTGCACAAGAGTGAGGGAGGACAGGAGGACTGGGGGACTCGGTCTTTTTACAAGAGCCAAATTTAGGCCCAGAGGTTATGTAACTTGCCTAAGACCACGCACCAAATAGCAACAGAGGCAGGAGAAGATCCAGGCTTTTGTCTCAGGCTTTTTTTTTTTGGCCAAGGTCTCACTCTGTCACCCAGCCTGGAGTGCAGTGGCGAAAACATGGCTCACTGTAGCCTCAAACCCCTGGGCAATCCTCCCACCTCAGCCTCCCAAGTAGTACAAGAGCCACCGCAACCAACTGATTTAAAATTTTTTGTGTAGAGACAAGATCTCTCTATGTTGCCAAGGTGGTCTTGAACCTCTGGGCTCAAGCGATCCTCCTGCCTCAGCCTCCCAAATTGTTGGGGTCACAGGCTTGAGCTAGGCTCCCAGCCTCAGGGCTTTTTCTTACTGTAATAAATATTTTAGATCCACCCTGGGGCAGTAAAGATTATGCGGACCCAGCCCTCTGGTCCCCCCATCCCACCCCCGCAGTTCCCTATCCCCTGACCCTCACCATCACAGTCAGGGCAGCAGTCGCCCCTGGCAGGGAAGGGGCACAGTGCAGGGGCACATGCCTTGGGCTCGCAGCTCACGCTGCCCTCCCAGCAAAGGCAGAGGTGGCAGGCGGCAGTGGTCGATGGGAAGCGCTCCCCGCTGGCAAACTCCTTCCCCTGGTACAGGCAGCCTGGGGAGAAGGGCAGAGGCTGGGGGCCGTGGGGGATGGGGGCCGTGCGGGTTGGCTCCCAGGCCTTGCTGACCGGACATTACATTCCTAACGAGATGGGCGGAGCGGGCCTGGAGGAGGTGGACTGGGCAGGGCGCTCCGGGGCGGGGTGGGCCGGGGCGGGCCGGGACGGGGCTGCAGGACGCTGGTGGCCGGGAGGGGCGCCGCCAGGGCGTTACCGTCGCAGGAGGGGCAGCAAGGACCCTGGCGCGGGTGCGCGCAGGGCGCAGGCGGGCAAGGCAGCCGATGGCAGGACACGGAGCCGTCGAGGCAGAGGCAGCGGAGGCAGGGATCGCCGGGCGGGGAGAAGTACTCCTGGTGGCGGGCGGGGGCCGCGCCGGGCCGTGGGCAGCCGGCGGGGGCCGGGGGGGCTGCGGCGAGAGCGCGAGTCAAAGGGGCCCAGGAACAGACCTCCGAGGGGACGTCGGGGGAGGAGCAGCCGAGGGATGCGGCCCCTACCCGGGCACTGTGGGCAGCAGTCTCCCGGCAGCAGGACAGGCTCTGGACAGGGCAGCGGCGAGCAGCGGCGGGTCAGGCACTGCACGTTGCCGCTCTACGGACCGATAGACGCACCACGGGTCGGTGGGTTAGTTGGGGGAGGCCGAGGAGACCCCTCCCATCCAGTTGCCACCAGGTGCCACCAGGTCCCACCCCTCCCACCTGGGCGGGCCTCTCCTGGCCTCCGCAAGTCCCGCCTCCACTCCCCTGGGTTCCTCCCACCCAGATGCAGACTCACCAGACAGCGACACAGACGGCAGGGGTCAGAGGGGTGGGGGAAGTCCGCTCCGCTGGCATACTCTTTACCGCCAAAGGCACAGCCTGTGGGAGGGAGCGGCTATAGCCTGGGAGACGGCGACTCCCCCAGGGCTTGCTGCCTTCCCAGGGCCACATCATCCCAGAAGGTCGCCCCGACTCGCCCAGCTCACCGCTGCAGTCGTTCCGGCAGCAGGTCCCAGGCAGCGGGTGGGCACAGGGGGCCCTGAGGCAGGCGCGAGGCTGGCAGCGGGCATGGCCTTCCTGGCATCGGCACTCCTGGCAGGGGTCTCGGGGGTGGGAGAAGCTCTCACCGTCCACAAACACCTCTTCTTCCAGGATGCAGTCTAGGCAGTGGACAGTGGGGGCAGGTATGAGGGCAAAGCCTGACAGCCCCTCCAGCCCTGGAGTCCGGAGCCGCTGCCCAAGTGCCCACTTGGAAGCTGACTCGATAGGGAAGAGGAGGAAGTGGCCATGTGCACATGTGTGCAGGCGTGTGTATCATTCTGAGCACACACGTGTGTGTGCATGTGCACTGGGGATCATTCACCTGCAGGCAGATGTGTGTCTCTGAGGGGAAGAAGGGGAGTGCTTACACACGTGTGTACCTGTGTTTGACACACGCCCTCACACAGACTCTATGCGGGCAGGGACATGTCCCATGCATCCCAGCACCCGGCCTCCTATGTGGCAGGCTCAAGTGTCTGCTCATGAACCTGTGTTATCCAGGTAGATACCTGGGGGCTGGGGAGTGGGGGCTCTAGAGTGGTGGTGGGGGACAGTAGTTAGTAAAAGAGGAAATGCAGCATGGGAGGGGAGGGTGGTGTAGGTACAGGCAGGAATAAACAAATCTCTACTCTCCCTCCCACCCACACACACCCCCTGAGTTCCAGAGAGTTCTAAGCTCTGAAACAGGACTGAAACAATTCAGAAGGCCAATGCTTTCTAAGGTATCTGTTGGGTCCATGGGACTGTGGGACAGCAGCCTCTGGGGCCCTGATCCCCTCAGGCACAGTGAGTGCCCACATACCTGGGCACCTGGGGCAACACTGGCCCGGTCCACTCTGGGGCCTGGCACAGGTCGTGAGAGGGCAGTCAACCAAGGAGCATGTCACAGTTCCATCCTGGGAGACAGCAGGGGAGAGAGCAATGGGGGCACGCCCAGGAGGGGCTCAGCAGGGCAGCAGCAAGGCTGGGCAGCTACCTGGCAGCGGCAGACATGGCAAGGGCTGTCTGCATCCGTGAAGTTCTGCCCATTGGCATACACTTGGCCATGGTAGGTGCAGCTGTCACAGCTGGGGCAGCAGGCACCTGGGTGGGGCAGGCTGGTCAGGGTGAGCTGGGTAATGCAGGGGAAGAAAGCCAGGATCAGCCCAGGCACTCACCAGGGGGCTGGGTGGGGTGCTGGCAGGGGGCTGGGGGACAGAGCGCAGCCCCGCACTTCGGTACCCCATCTTGACAGACGCAGGTGGTGCAGGGCCGACCATCAGGCTCCCACTGGACTCCCTCAGCAAACTCCTCTCCATCCAGCACACAGGCTGTAGTAAGGGGGCTGTCACATGGCAGCCTGCACACCTCCCACTCATCCCTGTCCTTCCCAGGACACAGGGACCCCAGCTTCACCATCCCCACTGACACTGTAGAATGGCTAGTGGATGTAGCAACCCGTACGCCATCCAGGGAAGGAGCACCCTCCATTTGCAGCCCCCGGAGGCAGCGCCCGTAGCAGCTGCTCCTCCCCTTCTCACACACACCTGGGCAGAGCTGGCGACCAGAGGCAGGCAGGGCACAGGGAGTGACTGGGCACTCCTGCTCCTCACAGGAGACCTCGCCAGCCTAGGAGGGAAGTAGGTGAGACACCCTGAAGGAATGAGGCAGATCTGGGTGTGAGCGGAGGAACCGCCTACCTGGCAGGAGCAGCGGACACAGAGGCCCCGCTCTTGGAGTCTGAAGGTCTCCTGGCTCTGATACTGGTGTCCCTGGTACTCACAGCCTGGATGGGATGACAGGGGCGTGGGGTAATAGGACTGGAAGCAGACGGGAAGCTTCACATCACCCCAAGACGTCCAACCCCCACCCAGACAAAGAAGACCCAGCAGAGTTCTCCAGGGTGCCCTGCCAGCAGCCCCCCGCCCCCCACAGCTATGCCACAGAAGCGCAGGCCCCAGCATGGTGCCAGTTTGTCATGAGAAGGTGTGGTGAGGACTCACTTTGGGAACAGGGTAACAGGGGCTTAGGTCCAAGAGAAGCAAATCCCCCACACCTGGAGCCTCTCTGTGGCCAAGGCTGCCCCTCCTGCAGTGACTCCGGCCCCCACTCACCATCGCAGACAGGGCAGCACTGCCCAGGGATCTTGCCTGGGTGTCTGCAGGGCACCGGCGGGCAGGGCAGAGGCTCACACTGGACACTCCCGTTCTGCCAACAGGGCCTGGTCAGGACACCAGAGGCAGGCCCGGGAGCCAGGCCCTCCCTGCCAGGCAGCCACACTCACAGCGCAGCGGCAGTGCGAGCAGGGGTCCCCTGAGCCCACAGGCTCCCCGCTGCGGTGCTCCCGCCCGTTTAGGAAACAGCCTGTTGGGAAGGGGGGCCTTAGATGTTCCTCCGGGGCCCCTCCCTGCCCTCTCCTGGCCTCCATGGGCTCCCGAGCAGGGCCACCCATCAGCTTTCTCCAGGTTGCCCCCCGTGGTCAGGTCCCTGCCCTACCCACCGACTCACCATCACACACAGGGCAGCAGGTGCCTGGGAGGGGCCGGGCTGGGTACGGACACAGGCTGGCACATTCTCGCTGGCGGCACTGGATGTGACCCTCCTGGTGGGGAGAATGAATAGGGGAAGGGGCTGTCAGGGCTCAACTGAGAGGAGGAAATGGCATTAGAATCCCCGCTATCCACTTATTAGATGTTGTTATGGATTGAATTGTGTGGCCCCATCCCCAAATCCATATGTTGAACTCCGCACCCCAGTACCTGAGCCTGTTACATTATTTGGAAACAGGGTCATTGCAGACGTAATTAGTTAAGATGAGGTCATACTGGATCAGGGTGGGTCTCTAATCCAATATAACTAGTATCTTTTTTTTTTTTTTGAGATGGTGAAAAAGACCTTGCTGATAAAACAAGTTGCAGGTTTACAGGTTGTAAGTTGAGACAGAGTTTCACTCTTGTTGCCCAGGATGGAATGCAATGGTGTGATCTCAGCTCACTGCAACCTCTATCCCCTGAGTTCAAGCGATTCTCCTGCCTCAGCCTCCCGCGTAGCTGGGATTACAGGCACGCACCCCCATGCCCTGCTAATTTTTTATACTTTTAGCACAGACGGGGTTTCACCATGTTAGCCAGGCTGGTCTCAAACTCCTGGCCTCAGGTGATCCACATGCCTTGGTCTTCCAAAGTGCTGGGTTTACAGGCGTGAGTCACTGTGCCAGGCAGTATCCCTCTAAAAAGGGGAAATTTACACACAGACACACACACACACATACACACACAGGGAGAACGATATGGAAAAGAGAAGGCAGAGGTTCAGGTGCTGCAGAAGCCAAGGAATGCCAGTGATCGCCAGCGAACCACCAGAAGCCAGGACAGAGGCTGAAGCAGATTCCTCCTCACAGTCCCAGAAGGAACCAACCCTCCCACACCTTGGTCTCACACTTCTGGCCTCCAGAACTGAGAGACAATATATTTACATTGTTCAAGACACCTAGTAAGTGGCACTTTGTTACAGCAGCCCAAGAAACTCATACGGATACACAAACTGGCATGTCACTTAAGCTCTCTGTGACTCAGTTTACTCATCTGAAAAAAAATGGACAATAATAGTCCTGTTCTCATAGGCTTGTTGTGGGATCAAAGGAAACAAGGGATCTGGTGTGGCGCCTACCTCTAGAAGCTGGTACTTAGCATGGTGACTGCTGCCACTCCCCAACGGCCTGACTCCAAAAGACCCCATGCCTTGAATTCACACCCACATCCCTGGGCCCACTGCCTCCAGCTCCGTCAGGGTCTGAGCAGCCAATGACTTCTCATGGGTGGGGAGAGGGAGGATATGGTTGTGTCAAAGGAGTTTGAACCACAGCAACTCCATCTTGAATAGGGGCTAGGTGAAATGAGGCTGAGACCTAGTGGGCTGCATTCCCAGATGGTTAGGCATTCTAAGTCACAGGATGACATAGGAGGACGGCACAAACTACAGATCATAAAGACCTTGCTGATAAAACAGGTTGCAGCCAAAACCCACCAAAACCAAGATGGCAATGAGAGTGACCTCTGGTCGTCCTCACTGCTACACTCTCGTCGGCACCATGACAGTTTACAAATGCCATGGCAATGGCAGGAAGTTACCCTACATGGTCTAGAAGGGAGCGTCATGAATAATCCACCCCCTGCTAAGCATATCATCAAGAAAGAACCATAAAAATGGGCAACTGGCAGCCCTCAGGGCTGCTCTGTCTATGGAGTAGCCATTCTTTTACTCCTTTACTTTCCTAATAAACTTGCTTTCACTTTGCTCTATAGACTTGCCCTGAATTTTTTCTTGTGCAAGATCCAAGAACCCTCTCTTGGGGTCTGGATCAGGACCCCTTTCCTGTAACATCTTTCTGGCGACCACTGAAGGGATGATAGTGCAGTTACCCCCGACCCACAGGCTAATTTTGGTAAGTGATGGGATCTGGTAACATCTTTCTGATGAGCCATGGAAGGAACAATACTGAAGAAATCCCCCGACCTTCTAAATAGGCTGCACCAGTGGGGTGCATATACCCAGGGAAAGAATGGGATTGGGTCAGAGGCCCCACTTAGGGGAGTTAGAGGCCTCTCTTAATAAAAGGCATGGACACTTGATGGGCCTTGGGATAGAGGCCCAACTCAGGAGGGTTAGAGTCTGTTCTAAGATTTAAACGATTAGAGGCCCCTCTGGGTAAAGTCTCTCCCAGTTAAGAATGGGTTTGGCACTACAGGATGTTAACTGCTATTCTCTTGGGATTAATCTGTCTTGTACTCACAGCTGACGGCTGTGGGTGACAGGATTAGGCAAATACAGGATCGTGGGACATGAGGAGTTTTTTCCTCGCTAAAAGGGAAAACTTAAGAGCTGATAGGACTGCCAAAAAAGATCCCTTCGTGGCCCGGCGCTGTGGCTCACGCCTGTAATCCCAGCACTTTGGGAGGCCAAGGAGGGCAGATCATGAGGTCAAGAGATTGAGACCATCCTGGCCAACATGGTGAAACTGTTTCTACTAAAAATACAGAAATTGGCCGGGCGCGGTGGCTCATGCCTGCAATCCCAGCACTTTGGGAGGCTGAAGTGGGAGGATCATGAGGTCAGGAGATTGAGACCAGCCTGGCCAACATAGTGGAACTCCATCTCTACTAAAAATACAAAAAATTAGCTGGGCGTGGTGGCAGGTGCCTGTAATCCCAGCTACTTGGGAGGCTGAGGCAGGAGAGTCACTTAAAGCCAGGAGGCAGAGGTTGCAGTGAGCCACANAAAAAAAAAAAAAAAAAAAAAAAAAAAATTAGCTGGGCGTGGTGGCACACGCCTGTAGTCCCAGCTACTCGGGAGACTGAGGCAGGAGAATCACTTGAAACCAGGAGGCAGAAGTTGCAGTGAGCTGAGATCATGCCATTTCACTCCAGCCTGGTGACAGAGCAAGACTCCATCTCAAAAAAAAAGAAAAAAAAAAATCCCTTCACTACTGATACGCGGCCACCCAAACTTTTGAGCAACAGGTGGGTCTTTCTCTGGCCTCCCTGAGCACTTCACCTTTCCCACTCTGCCTCAGGCAATGCTTCCCCCTTTGCCCTTCACTGCAAGTTGGTTGAATGAATGGTAAAAATCACCGTTTATTTCCTCTGCAAAGTTTTGATTAATGGAAAAAAAGAATGTGTGAGCTAGTCTTAAGCTATAGTGAATCTGGTGAAGTTGCTTTTCAAGACAACCCAGCAAACTGGTCAGTTACAAACTTTGCTGCAGGTCCCTGAAAAAAAACTGGATAAGGTTTCCCTCTTGTCTTGTATGTCCTTGGGAGCTTGACCTTGTAACCACATGGCAGTACTCTCTCTTGGTCTCTGCCATCACAATGGTGACTTGGGTTCAGGGTTCAATTCACAACTTAGAGGATGAGCCCTTTATCTTCTTTTGTCTGTGTATTTATATGTGTGGTGTATGTGATGTTTATATAGAAAAGAGCTTTAACTAATTGGTTTAATAATAATAAGAGCTTAAATATTTTGTCAGAAAAGTAAAAAGTCTAATGCCTTTTAGTTCATGTGACTTAAGTAATCTTTGGGAAATAAGCACAGTTTTAAAGATTATTGATAAAATAAAAATATCTTCAAATATTTAAACATTTGGTCTAAATTATGCAGGTCAGATATTAGATTTGCTAAATGCTTTAAGGTCATAAACTGCTTCTTTGACTTTTGAAAATTATCCAATTTACTTTGGAGCTTTAGATTCTAGATAAGGCCTGGGGACATGTGGAATTAGCCATGTCTCCTAGCTATGCAAAAAAGGTTATAAAGCAAATAGATTTTATATAAGAAAGGATCTTGTATGGTAAACTCGTGTTCTAAAGTAAAATGACTGGTTGTTTAAAGAGAGGAATGTTTAAGACAAGTCAGAAAGTTCCAAGCATATTATAGATCGTCTGTGTAAGTCATGAAAGAATTCGTGAAAGGGAATTTATGCAATAAATGTTGTACAATTTAAAGGGTGTTAGGCCTCCTAAAAGTTTCATAAAATGCCGCTATGACTCTTTTTTTTTCTTTCTGTTTTTTTTTTTTTGAGACAGTCTCACTCTGTCACCCAGGCTAGAGTGCAATGGTGGGATCTTGGCTCACTGCAACCTCCACCTCCTGGGCTCAAGCCAGTCTCCTGCCTCAGCTTCCTGAGTAGGTGGAATTATAGGCATGCACCAGCATGCCCAGCTAATTTTTGTATTTTTAGTAGAGATGGGGTTTCACCATGTTGCCCAGGCTGGTCTCAAACCACTGACCTCAAGTGATCTGCCCACTGTGGCCTCCCAAAGTGCAGGGATTACAGGTGTAAGCCACAGCACCCAGCCACACTATGACTCTTAACTATACAACTTGCCTGCTTTACAGTTAGGTAAGTCCTGGGACATGTGGAATTTGCCACATCCCCTAGTTATGCTGGAAAAAGTCATACCTTATCTACACTTCTGCCTGGTGTGTCCTAGGCTAGGTTCCACACCTAGTACATAGTTAAAATCCTGAATTTACCAAGGTTTTCACCAAAAGTAAAAGTTGCTAAGGGTTACCATTGTAACATGTGATTGAGACTACTGAAAAAATAGTTCTACATGCAAGGTATATAAGAAAAGTAGAATGTACTTTTGGTAAAGGATTATAAAAAGTCGTGGGAATATGGATTTATTGCCTAAATTTAGAGGGTTAAAAGATTGTTTTAAGTTAGACAGAATAAAGCTGAAGGTTTGAGCAAGTTGTGGAAGGTTTGTGAAAAATTAATCTTGTAAAATAAATTGTGTGTGAACATATTGATTAAGGTTAAAGGGGTATTATCCAGTTTTTCTGTAAATTGAGCATTGGAATAAAAGTGCAACAGGTTTTTCTTAAAGCAAAACCTGCTTGTAATCTGCTCTTTAACAAAAATTTGTAAAGGGTTATAAAACATTTATGAAAATCTTACCTTATAGTCAAACTGATTAAGAAATATTTGTCTATAAGGTTTTATTAAGAATTGAGTTTGACAGCAATAATGCACCCATGCAACAGTGACATTTGGCTGATTTGGTATAAAAGTCATATAGGAAGTACTGTCAAATATGAAATGGTATTTGGTTTTCTTATGGCTGTGTTTATATAAATGTGTTATATGTTCCAAAATTATAAGAAACTCCTATAATGCTGATATGACAGTGTATGTTATTAATAATTGTAATTGTTATGTGAAATTATTATATGCCACAAGAGTAACCAAATTTTCTTTTTATTATATGCCACAAGAGTAACCAAATTTTCTTGTCAATTGTAGCTTTTATAGTGGCTGTCCTAAAACTTTTTACCATCCACAAACAATTGTTATCTTGTTTTAACCCTCTTTAAAAGGTGGTTTTACAATCAACTATAGAACTTCAACAGGTGCACTTAGATGCAGGCTTTCTGATAACTTTGGAGACTGTGATATCAGAATAGATGAAAAAACTTTCAGAACTCTCATAGAGAGCTGAAATGTTCATGAATGTCAAACAGAAGTTAACTGCATGGACTCTGACATAATCTATTTGACTTTTTGTTCAAAACATTGCTGATCCTTTGTTTTATTTTTCATAGTAAAAAAAAACTTTTTTTGAGCTATTTACAGCTTTTGGCAATTGAGTAAAGTATACTCCTGTGAACAAAATTTGAAGCATATTTCTTTCTTTCTACCTAATTTATCCAGAATTTGGAAACTATTTGTGAGTATTCTTAATTTATGGCAATATAGCTATTTGCATGCATGCAACAAAAATCTGTTTTCTTTTGTAACAGGACACAATTGGAGAAACTGGCTATTTTACCAAGGCTTTGACTGGAATGGCATACTTTCCCTTAAGGAATCAAACTTGAGTTGTAGAGCCCATAAACGCCCCTTGGGGAAACTGGCCTCATACCTTGCCTACACAGTGCCTGTACAGGGTTTCTGACCTGTGGTAAGTAAAGAATGTCACTTTCTAACAGGCCCAGGAGCCCCAAGTTATCTTGGAACCTCAAGAGGAGAGGAATTTACTCAACTCATAGGTACAAACCCATGGCAAGGCTTGGCTCAAAAATAATCCTATCTGAGATTCTTTATGGAACAGAGTTCCATCAAAGCCAATTTCAAAGAGCTTATATAAAAAATAATTATTCTTGCCACACTTTATACAAATAATCAGGCCAAATATAATAAGGCAAATCAGTGTTACCATGATTAGTCTTTAGTAAAAATGGGAAACTGGAGAGAGAAATATTATATTTCAAGAACTATGGTATACTTGTTATTAAATTCTAGTCTTGGCAGTTGTTTTTAAGTTTGTTTTTGCAATTTAGACTGACTGCTTGTTCCTGTGACCCAACCAGAGATCTCTGGCTGCTGCAGAAAAGAAACAAAAAGGATGGGTTATGTAAAAATCTGGAGTCAATATTCTAATTCTAGGCATGTACTGGAATCATCTAGCAATCCCATATCAGCTTGGTTCCAACAGTTGTCCAGTTCATGGAAAACCTTCTAATTTAGTTTACTTGAGATAATTTCACTGATTTTGCTTTACTCTTGTGGAATATGTTTCTGTTGTACTCTTTGGGTAGGAATAAGGATAAGCTTACTCAACATTTTCTTAAATTAAACATTTATTAATCTTCCAGATATCAACTTTTGTCAGAACTCGGAGTTATGAATGGCCCTTGCCATACTGATGCTTTCTGATTAAGCACCTCTCTACCCTGAACACAAGAGAGAGAGACCCTAATAGTTAGGCAGGAATGTCATTGCCCCTATTCAGCCTGAAGAAATTACAGATGGATCTTTGTCCCTTTGCACCCCTTAGGATTAAGGGTTCTCTTATAAAAGGGAGGGGGAAAATGTCAGAGGCATGTGAACCGGAGCAACTCCATCTTAAATAGGAGCTGGGTAAAATGAGGCTGAGATCTACTGGGCTGCATTCACAGATGGTTAGGCATTCTAAGTTACAGGATGAGATAGGAGGTCGGCACAAAATATAGGTCATAAAGACCTTGCTGATAAGACAGGTTGTAGTAAAGAAGTCAGCCAAAACCCACCAAAACAAGATGGCGACGAGAGTGACCTCTGGTCGTCCTCACTGCTATACTCCCACCAGCACCATGATAGTTTACAAATGCCATGGCAATGTCAGGAAGTTACCCTACATGGTCTAAAAAGGGGAGGCATGAATAATCCCTTCTTGTTTAGCATATCATCAAGAAATAACCATAAAAATGGGCAACCAGCAGCCCTCAGGGCTGCTCTGTCTATGGAGTAGCCGTTCTTTTATTCCTCTACTTTCTTAATAAACTTGCTTTCACCTTACTCTGTAGACTTGCCCAGAATTCTTTCTTGCGCGAGTTTCAAGAACCCTCTTTTGGGGTCTGGATTGGGACCCCTTTCCTGTAACAATTGCATTGGGGTTGGGTGCCCTGTAGCCTTTGCACAGAGTCCTTAGTACTTAGCAGGCTGTCAGGAAGCTCCCATGAAACACAGCCCTCCTCAGCTGCCCACCTGGCCATCATGGCTTACATGTTCCTACCTCCCCTAGGCTATTCCTTATATCTGGGGTACCTTCCCCTCATTTTCCCTGCTCAAACCCTACTTGCCCTTTGAGGCGTAAGTAAACACTGCCCCCACCATGAAGACAAAACAGATGAAATTAAGTTTTAAAAACATATTTCATTTGACCCAATATATCCAAACTGTTATTTCAACATGTAATCAACATATAATAGATTACTATTTTACATTCCTCTATTTCATAGTAGGTCTTTGAAATCCAGCATATATTTTACACTTATGGCACATCTCATTTTGGACCTGGCCACACGTCAAGGGCTGGGTAGCCACATGTAGTAGTGGCTATAAATTGGACAGCACAGTTCTAGATGTCTCAAGTCAAACTGTGATTCTCCCGCCCTGGAGCTTTTGCTGCCCGCCATATCCTGCCCAGTCTCCTCCTCCAGCCTGTGAGCTCCTTGAGTTCATTCAGTAACCCGGGCTGAGCACCTATTGGGCTCAGAGCTGAGCACGCAGATGAGCTCTGCCCAGCCCCCAGCAGACAGTGCCTAGGTCTTCTCCACTGGGTTCCCTTTCAACACCTCTGCGAAGTATTCCATGGAATGAGGGAAAGAATACAGTGGGCCTGAGGGCAGGGAAGGGGACAGACCAGGAGCAGCCTCAGGACTCACCAGGCACTGGCAGATTCGGCAGGGGTCCCCCGGTGTGGTCCACTCTTGGCCGTGTTCCCAGTGAGAGCCACCTTCTGTGCAGCCTAGGGTTGAGGGGGTGAGCAGAGGGAGGTCTGGTAGGAGCTGGCCTAGACCCCAGCCTCAGCCTGCCCGCCCTCCTTGTCTACATGCCGTCTGAGGGCTCTCTCCTGAGCCAAGACTAGATGGGGTCAGATCTCTGCCTAGATTCCCCAGTGGCTCCCAGTGCCCCAGGCAGGGTGAGGCCTCAGCTCCTTAGCCCACCCTTTCTGGTCTTCCCTGGACAGAGCATGGCCACACCCATGTGCCCCACCTATCTCCGGCCCCTCGTCACCTCTCGCACCTTCCCAGCCAACATCACACACCCACCCTGAGTGTCAGGGCCACACCTGTGCTTGATTTCTCCCCACTTCCTGGGAGGTTCACTGCCTTCGTCAGCCCTTCACCAAGCTAACTGCTCTCTATCCTTAAGGGCCACCTGGGGACCAGCTGCCTCCAGGCCGCTTTCCCTCCTGTGCCCAGGCTGGATAGGGTCTCCTTCCTCTGAATCCGCACAGTGGCTGGTACCTGCTTCTATTCCTGCCCTTGACTGGTACAGGATTTTGCATTAGTGTTTGACTCAGTGTCACACTCTAGTGGTCATCCCTGAGGGCTGACCCCATGTCTAATGATTGGGGAGCACAAAGTAGAAAGCAAGCATTTATTAAGCAGCACAATGAGGTATGGAATATCATTATCTGCACCTTACACATGGGGAACTTGCGGTAGAGAGTCACACAAGCCCTAGATGGCAATGGCAGAATTTGAGCTCAGGCATTCCAGCTCCCCCATGGACCAAACCCACCGGAAGCCAGCAAGGTGGGTTCTGGAATTCAAGAAATGGCACGATAGCCTACCTGTGGCTCTACCAGGGAAGCGCCAGGGGCTCTCACCTTGGCAGGTCGGGCAGCAGTGCCCAGGCCTCAGGACTGGCTGTGGGCAGGGGCTGGGCGGGCACTTCAGGGACATACAGCGAGCTCGGCTCCTCTGTAATGCACCAGTGGCTGTGAGGCTTCTGATCTGGCTCCCGCAGAGGGCAGGGTGGGTGGGTGTTGGGCACCCTCAGAGAAGGGGGACACAGGGCAGAGATGGAGTGAGAGCCTAGCTGGCTCCAGCTCTTGCGAGGCATGTGAGGGGGCTGGAGGAGTGGCAGGGCAGGTATCCAGGGAGGAGCAGGGCCTAGGCCGAGGGGACAGGTGGACTCACCAGGCAGGTGCACTGCAGACAAGGGTTGGAACTGGATAGGAAGGTGCTCCCCTCCTCATAAAGCTGCCCCTCATACTCACAGCCTGTGAAGGTTGGCAGGATGACAAGTGGGTTACCAGGGAGCAGGGTGGGTGGACATCACTTGAGGGAAGGCGTGACCCCAAGTAGGTACTGGACCCTTGGGGTTGAAGGGATGGCAGGGCAGGGCAGGGCAGGACAGGGCAGGTCACCGGGCCGGCAGATGGGGCAGCACTCCCCAAGTGGGGTGCAGCTCTCCAAGCAGTTGAGCTCTGAACATGAGAACCGCTGGCACTGCATAGCCCCTGCCTGCAGGGCAGATACTGAGCCAGCCCTCCCTCCCCACACCATCCTCCCTCTTTCTGTCTATTCCACTCTCCCTCCTCGTCCCTTCCTGCTCCGTCCCTCTCCATTGCCAGAGCTGGCTTACTCTGCAGGCTTGGCAGGCTTCAGCCCTGATGCCTGGGCAGCGGCAGTAGCAGCCCTGCCTAGCCTCCATATTTGGGCTTGGCATGGCCAGGCCAGCAGTCTGCCCAGCAGCAGGGATATGGGTGGTGGCTGATTCCTTTACCTGGCAGGTGTGGATGACACAGGGCTCTGGATGCCATGCTTCCCCAGCCCCGTGGCCCCAGGGCAGCCTGGATAACCAGGCCCTGGCCCACAAGTAAGAGACCCAAAGGACTGGGTGCCACATTAAAGGGACACCATTCACATGACAGACATCAGCGATTTTAATATTTACTACACCTTTCCAGCAGATGGCAGTAAAGTGTCAGACAGGCACATCATCGGCACGGTTCCATTATTTTACAACAGATGGAAGTAGTGTCTTGAGGAAAGGATGCCTTTTAAAATTTCACCAAAGACATTATATAGGCTAGCGGTGGCCCTGAGGCACCACGTGCCCTGAAGAGACAGAGTGTGTGTGTGTCTTTTCTTTGTGTGTCTTTTCTTTGAGATTCATAAACCCTCAAGATTTTAGTCCTCTTCTCCAGCCAACACCCCAGGCTGCATTTCCAGACCCAACGGGTCTGAGTCCCTGTCCCACCTTTCTTACTACCAGCTGAGACCCCTCTCTTGGTGGGGCTGCCAGACAAAATACAGGATGCCCAGTAAAATTTGAATTTCAGATTAATAAAATGTCATTTTTAGTATAAGAATATCCCAAATATTGAATACGATATACCTGTACTAAAAACTGACATGCTGTTTATTGAAATTCAGATTTAACAAAGCATTCTAGACTTTCATTTGCTAAATCTGGCAACCCTATCCCCCTATGAGCCAGTAACACCCCTCTGCATAGCCATGACCTCCTCTTCCTCCCAGCTCTCTTCATGTCCCCGGCACCACTGCTATCCTAGTGTCCCAAACTCAGCCTCCACTATTCCAAGGGACCCAGCCAGTCACAGACTCCTGCCCGTCCTTTAGAAACACCCCCCTTTCTCCAGCCCACGGGATCCCTGGCTCCATGCCTACACAACTGCTGTCACAGCCCTGATTCCTCCATCTGCATCCAGCCCCCACCAGGTGAATATTCCTCAAGCGCCCCCTTGACCATGCCACACGCTGCTTCAGCCTTCAATGCCCCCCACTGCCCATAGAAGAAAGTCCTAATTGCAAGGCTTCCAGCAGCCTGTTCCCATGGCCTTCCCACATGGACCTTCTGCAACCCACCTCTCTCCACCCTGTCCTTGTGCACGGAGGACCCTCACATACTCCCTCTCCTTCAGGTGGAAACCCACTTTCCCATGAAGACCCAGCTCAAAGGACCCATTGTCTGGAAAGGTCCCCTGACTGCCCAGCCTGGACGGGCTTCTGCTGCCTCCTGTGCCCTCCTCTGGCAAAGCACACACTGCAGCCTTCTACACCTCCTCTTAATCTGCTCATTGGGTCTTACATCTTGTGGTAGCTTGGCTATGAGCTTATCTTCTCAACTAGATTGGAGGCTCCCTGAGAACAGGAAAAAGATTTTGTGCCTGTTTTCCTATGGTCTCTGGCTCAGTCCCAGGCCAGAGCCAGTATTTGCTGACTTGTGCATGGGTTCTGCACTCCCCTGGCTACTGTCAGAGTGACAGGACAGGCACCCCTGGGCATGTCCCAGACTCGTTGACCCTCAGGTGGCAGGTTGTGGCTGTGGGCCACAGAAGGCATGCAGGAGGTGGAGCTGAGGCTGGCAGGAGGCTGACCTGGCTCACAGTGCGGGCAGCATGCTCCTGGCTCAGGGCAGGGTCCTCTTGGACATGGCTTCGGGGTGCAGCTGATGGTCCCTTCCTGTGGGAGCAGACTGAGGTGGCTGCACAGGCCTCAGAACCCCAGAGCACAGGGCCTCTGGAAGCAAAACCTCAGCCCAGGCTGGGACATGTCAGAGGGGCAACAGGATGAGTTGGCTCTGAGGATGTGGGCTACCCTCTCTGTAAAGGCAGAAAAGAGACATCCCGCCCCCACTCCCATTGTCTCCTGATGCTCTTAACCCTGGGAAACCATCTGTTCCAGGTGCCAGCAAATTCCCCAGAGAGGGGAGATCCTAGGAAGAAGACCGAAGACTTTCTCAGTGGAGGAAAGAGGAAGGAAAGACTGGGGGAAGGTGGATGTAGAGCCTGGTGAGGGAGAACAGGCAGGAGAGGGGGTTCCGAGGTAGAAGATGGGCAGTGGAAGAGTGGGAGGTGACATAGGAGGACAAGCAACTATTAACTTGGTGCAAAAGTAATTGCGGTTTTTTGGCCATTAAAAGTCATGTCAAAAACCGCAATTACTTTTACACCAACCTAATACATTCTCTGCCCTCCACGCCGCTGTTGGCCAGGTCTGAATTGAGTGGCTTGAGGGCCCCCCAGTGTCCATGGGTGTTGAGCTCCTTTTCCTACTTGAAATCAACTGAAAGCCACCGTGGCAATGTGTGGGAGTGGCAGGCAGAGCCCATTATGCGACATCTGGAGTGCCACATTGTAGTGACAGGTAGCTGAAGAGAGGCAGAAAGGTGAGGGACATCCCAGGTGGGTCCTGGGAGCTCACCAGACAGCGGCAGGTGGTGCAGGCGTCTGGGGAGAAGGTCTCCCCGTTGCCGTAGGTCTGGCCATTCTGGCTGCAGCCTGAGGAGACAGCAGTGTCACTCAAGCACCCCATGCCATCTGCAGGCCGTTAGGTGGCCCCGGTGAGCGGATAGGGTGGCACTTACCCCTGCAATGGGGCAGGTGGGCTTGGGGGCCACAGTGAGCGGTCCCATCCTGGCAGACGCAGGCTGTGCAGGGGTCAGGCTCCCAGCGCGCCCCCTCGGGCCAGGCACGCCCCAGCCCCCAGCACTGGGGAGATGCAGGGTGGCACTCACAGGACTCCAGCCGCCTCACCCTCATCTGCAGGTCCTTATTCTGGAGGAAGGAGATGGAATAGCAGGCACTGGCTCAGTGTCCCCACCATCTCCAGCAGAGATGAGGGGTGTGAAAATGAGGCAGGATGAGAAAGAAGTTTGCCAGTTCCAGAGCAGAGATGGGTCCCCCTCAGTCAGCATCCAGCTCAAACGATCACCGTTCTCAGGGGAGCATGAGCCCCATTCTCTTCTTTGGGCAAAATGGGGACCCAACCTTTGCCCCAAGAATTAAAGACATCTTTACCCATCCAAAATATTTCTTGATGATGCCTTATGCAGAGCACATTCCATGACATTTCCCAAATACATGGAACAGCATGAAACGTGAACTGACAAAACAAATAGCCTGCAGGTTCTTCATTTGTATGAAAGAATAAATGTTAAGAACTGTTCAGGCCGGGCATGGTGGCTCACGCCTATAATCCCAGCATTTGGGGAGGTTGAGGCAGGCAGATCACCTGAGGCCAGGAGTTCGAGATCAGCCTGGCCAACATGGTGAAATCCTATCTCTACTAAAAATACAAAAATTAGCCGGCATGGTGGTACACACTTGCAGTCCCAACTACTCAGGAGGCTGAAGCACAAAAATCACTAGAACCCAGGAGGCAGAAGTTGCAGGGAGCTGAGATCGTGCCACTGCACTCCAGCCTGGGTGACAGATGGCGACTCCATCTCACAAGAAAGAAAGAAAGAAAGAAAGAAAGAAAGAAAGAAAGAAAGAAAGAAAGAAAGAAAGAAAGAAAGAGAGAGAAAGAAAGAGAGAGAGAGAGAAAGGAAAGAAGGAAGGAAGGAAGGAAGGAAGGAAGGAAGGAAGAAAGGAAGGAAAGAGAAAAGAAAAGAAGGAAGGAAATTGTTCAGATAAGAGCCTTTCCTTTCCATGTGCAATGAAAGAAAGCTCTATTTTAGGAACCCCCCTCCAAGGCGAACTTTTCCCTCCTTCCCATTATGAGAAGCCCTCCCCATTCAATCCACACCAGCCCTGTCTCCATGGTACCTGTTCTCTGAGCTCCACCACTGCAGCCTCCAGCCGCCCCAGCCACTCTCGCAGGGGGAGCCACTGCTCCTGGGGGTCCCCAGCAGGGGCTGAGGAGTGGACAGGTGTCTGCTGCCCAGGGGGCTCCTTGGGGACAGTCCCACCTGAAGGGCACAAGAATCCCATGTGGGCCTGAGGGTGAGGGGCTGGCCTGGCCACATTTCCTGGGTCCTGTCTTTTGACCCACAGGGGAAGGGGGTCATCCTGTGCACCCCGCTCTGTCCACTTGCCCGCCCACCATCCAGGGAAGGAGATGTGGTCTGTGAGGGTTGGGGAGTGAAAGCTGGAGGCGAGGGCATGGAAGAAGGGGAAGGAAGTTCTGAGTGGACAAATGTGGCCCAGACCAGCTTCTCCTGCTTGTCTGGGTGAGCCACAGGCCCCCCGACCCACCAGGGGACACAGAGCAGTCTCTGGAGCAGGGCTGCCCTGCAGCCTGCCCCGGCTGATGTCCGCAGCCATGGTGAGCATGTCAGGATCATCCCGCCTCTCTTGGGCCAGGGGCTTGGCCAGGGATGGTTGGGAAGCTGACATGTCATGCTGGGAGGGCCTGGAAGCCAGCACAGGCTGAAACGCAGGGGAGGGCCACAGACATGCGCCAGGTGGAGCTGCTTTCAGGGGCCTGGGGTCTGGCTGGGAGTCTTTTCAGGGAGAACACGAGCAGCTCCCATCCCCTGACTCTCTGTCTACACCTGTCAGAAAAGCCATCACTTTTGGAGAAAGTGCTGAGGGAAGGACAACTGCTCCCCCTGCTCCTGCTCTCAACCCTGAGCACAGTTTTCCAGGCTTGTGACAGGGGGTTCTGGGGGCCCCCACATTGGGTGTGGTGGGCTCCAAAAGTGGGACTTGGCTGCATTTCCTGAAGGGTTTGAGAAAGGTGCTGGCAAGGCCTCCACTAGCTTTGAACACAACAGATCCAGTGAAGGCAGCCTGTCCCTGATTCTAGAAGACACTATGTCCAGGAAAGGGGGACAGGGCACCTCTGAGCTCTGGCCTGGGGTTGGGGATGGTCACTTTCACCTTTTCACTTTGATCCTTCTCCTGCAGCCAGGAAAGTAAAGGCAGGAGGGGAGGAGGCAGACATGGGTCCCTCCTCCAGGCAGGGATTGGCAGGGAAGTGGAGGGTCTGGAGCGGGATGCAACAGGAACAGAGAGAGGAGGAGGGAGAGGGCTGGGTCTTTCCCACCATGGCAGCTCATTAGTGAGGCCAGGCCTGGAGTGGCTTAAAAGGGTTTCTCACAGACACTAGGCCTGTGAGATAGGGGAACAATGTCACTCACTGTCACCATCAAAGGCGGAGGGGATTCTAGGTTAAAATTGAACTTGCTTTGCCCCAAGTTCCCTGGCTTGGTTAATGCCATCCCACTTACTCAGTTACTTAAGGCAGAAAGCTGGGGCTCAGCTCCCCTATTTTATTGTCTGAGTTGTCCCCTAATCCATCCCCCGCTTCTCCTCTCTCCACCTTCTCCATTCAGAAGGCAAAGCCCTGTCCCTGCCTCCATCTGCGTTCCTTCTCTCCACTCGACCTTTCTGAATCACACAGCTGAAGTCTCCCAGGAGTAAGTCCCGCTGGAACGGATCACAAGCACCGCCCACCTTTCCAGCCCCGCTACTGCCCGCTCATAAAAGGGATTCTAACTCCGACCCCGCACCCTGGGCAGATGCTGGCCCCCAAACCCCAGGTACCCTTTCCCATCTCCATCCCTGTACTGGGCATCCTGTCACCCGGAATGGCACTCGGTCTCAGTCCTTCCCAAGCACACAGAGGGCGGCCACGAAGGGCGTGTCAGCATCTGAAACCTTCTACCCAATCTGGACTCCCGTGGGACCTCACCCTGCTGCCCAGGGCCCCTCCTCCCAGGCCCCTCTTCCAGCTCTGCTTAAGCAGGCAGGCAGAAGGAGTCCGGGAGAAGCTGGATCCTCTGGTACCCCTAGGTGAAGCTAGGGCCAGCCTTGCCTGGAGAGACCTGCAGAAAGAGCTCCGAGTGGCAAAAACCTGACTGGTCCACAAGGAACTGTACCGGGCTCCCCTCTCAGCCTCCCCTGGCCCCCTGCCGGCCCCGAGCCCTCCATTCCCGCTTGTCCCGCTCCAGGGAGGGCCAGACACAGACTCAAAGTCAGCTTCCACAGAGGGCCTGCTTTCTCCCCCTCCTTCGTCAAGACAAATAATTAACTTCAGACTCCCAGATGCCAGGGCAGCCGCGCTCTCTCCCGCCGCCGGCTGCAGGAACCCCCCGCTCCTGAACCCCCTGCTTTGGCCGCGGTCTTCCCAACCCTGCTCGCTCCCCCGACGGGGAGGACCGGGCTGGCCAGGGAGGCGTGTGAACTTCAGGCAGGGCTAAGAGAAGCAGCCCCCGGCCCCGCTCGGCCCCCTCAGGCCGGGCTGATAGGAGGCAGGGGGCGCACCTGGCCGGACCCCAGGTCTCCCGCGCCTGGACTCACCTCCCGCGCCCGCGCCCACGGCCAGCGCCAGGCCCCCGAGCTGCAGGAGAAGGGACAGCGCAGCGGCCCCGGCCCCGGCCATGCTAGCTCCGCCTCGCTTGCCGTCTGTCGTCGCGGCTCAGCAGGCGCTGGGGGAGGCGGGGTGGGGACACACAGGCCGCTCCCACCCAGGCTTTGTTCAGGGAGGGCTCAAACCCCCACCGCGCGCGCCTTTCCCATGGATACCTCCACCCTCCCCGGCCCCGGCCGGTCCTGACCCCAGAGAGCAGCTCCAGCTCGCAGGAAGCCCAACGTGGGTACAGGCCCTGTCTCCGCTTAAGATCCAGGAGGAGACTCCGAAAAGAAAATAAACCCAAGTCCACCCCTCTGGGGCTCCTGGACAGTCTCCCTGCCCCTTTAAGTTACTCCATCGCCTGGAGTTTCCAGATGGATTTTTCCTCTCTCTCACAAGTTTACAGAAGAAGCAGACTGAGCTGGGTTTAAATCCCTGCTCAGCCAATTCCATGTGGATTTAGACCACCAACTTCTCTGCGCCTCAATTTCCCTATCTGTAAACTGGGAATCACCACATCTACTTTATAGACTTGAGTAACCATTAAGTGAGATTATATAAGAATTTAGAGTTGGTAGACACATGGTAAATGCTCAGTAAATAACAAATAATAACAATAAGTAGTCCTCATCTCTGAAATCATGGACATGACCAGTGTATTCCTCTCTCCACCTATAAGTTTCTTTCCTGGACTCCACTCAACACCCCTTCCCACTCCAGTAGTCTCAGGCTTGGCCCCAAATGCCAAGGCCACCCTTCACTGGCTGGTCTCAGCCCCATTCCCACGCCTGAGCTCAGGCCTGGCTGTGGGGTGAGCCTGGGTAGGGGGCAGGGCTGGGCCCTGGGCTCAGCAGGCGGAGGGGGCCAAAGGGAGGAAGTGAGGACAGCCGTCCCTGTGGGCCCACAGGGCTGGGAAACTCCTCCTTGCAGCTGGGAAGCAGAAGGTTGGGTCTCGCAGGCGAAGCTCACAGGCAAAAAGGGACATTGAGGGCGGAGCTGTGAACCCTTCCAAAGCTCTCCCTCCCTGCCATAAAGACCAGAAGTCAGAAGCTACCCCTCCCCCTAGCCCAGGAAGGGACTGAGGTCTTCCCAGCCCACTCTCCACAGAGCTTAAAGCTTCAGTAAGGAGAGGGCAGCTTCTCTGCCCCAGGGTCTGGGCCCCTAGTGGGCCTGAGCCTTTGCCACAGGCGGCGGGGAGGCTGTAACGCCACTGTAAGACCTGGCCTCAGTGCCTGGATCTGGGGTCACAGAGGAAAGCCAGGGCCAGCCGGCCAGAAGAGGAACAAGGAAGCGGCAGCGCTATTCCTGGCAGGTTTAAGGAAAGTGGCTTCCTGGCAGGTTTAAGGAAAGTGGCTTTGTTAACTGGGTGCCTCTGGAAGGCAAGTCCTGCAGAGGGCTAGGTAGTGGGACGGTTCAGAGCACAGACTCCGGCAGAGTTGCCACGGCACATCCTGGAGCTCACACTTTCTGCTCTGGGGCCTCTGGCAGGTCACTTCACTTTTGGTGGCTGATTTTTCTGAGCTGTGACTGGAGTTCTAACAGCACCCACTTCATGGAGTGTTTGTAAGGGTTAGTACCGCATGGTGCCTGGCACAGAGGTATGAGCACTTATTACTTCCCTTATGAAGAATGGGGGCACCTCCATCCCCATTTTACAGAAAGGAATCAGGGAGAATCAGGGTGAGCAGCTCTAAACCACACTGGGAAGATGTACAGGGCTTCCCTGGCCCCACAGCCCCCTTCCAGTCCCTCATGTCCCAGCCTCTGCCCCTGAGCCTGGCCCCAGTCTGCCCTCATGTCATGTTCCTGGGGAGGGACACTGTCCTGACACAGACAAGGTCCTCCAACCCCAGGGGCACAGTGGGGTGAGGAGGCTGTGACTTTACTTCATCCCCAAGGCAGGTGTTTGTAGTGTGTGATTCTGTGCGTGTGTCTGGGTGTGGCACGTGTGTGTGTGTGTGTAATGTGTGTTTGGCCGGAGGTGGGGGCTGAGGCTGGGGAGGCACTTTTGGCATTCAAGGGACCTTGACTTTGAAGGGGCTTCCAGGGACACTTTCGTCACCCCACTTGACGATGAGGATGTAGTCCCCTTTCTCCTTGACGGTGTAGGTGACATTGTACACCCGGTTCCCCATGTGCTTCACGTACACCTCCTCACAGGGGGTCTTGGGGCCATGCACGCCCACCATCATCATGTTGGTGCCTGGAGAGGGAGGCAGAGGGACGGGCTCACACCAGGGAGTCCCCTACTGTGACCCACATCCTGCTCCCTGATGGCCTCTTGCTCGCACCCCGGGAGACACCCTCCCCCTGCCACCTGCCTGCTTTGCTGCAGTCCACGGTGAAGGAGTTCTTCTGGCCCATGAAGCCCTGGGACAGCCCAGGGCCCCGAGTCACCACCTTGCTGGCATCCGAGGAGAACTTGGGGATGGAGCTGTAGCTGGAGCCCCGGCTTGAGGAAGACTTGGTCACAGTCTCCACCAGAACGGTGGATGTTTCGTGAAGGCTGTGGCCTCCGGACAGCCTCGGACCTGAGGGGTGGGTGGAGGGGGCACAAACCTGGTCAGGAGGGCTTCCTGTTCTTCCCCAGGCAGGGGACCCTCGGCCAGCACTGCCACCCTGTGGGACTCACTGCCTGCATTTGCGGCTCCCCTCAAATTCCTCCAAGGGCCACTCTAGGAGCACAGCCCCATTCCCAGCCAGGGCCCTGAGCTGCCAGCTCCAACTGGTGCTCCACCCCAGGGCTGGGGCCTCAGATGCTGTGACCCTCACCCTTGCAGGCTTTGGGAACTCAGGCTAACTCACAGGGTAAGAGTCACTTTACAAAGGAACACCCACCCAACTCATCCTACAGACAGCCTCAAGAGGGGAGCTTGCTCAATACTGACTGTGTCTTCTTGGAGCCGAGGAATATGGGAAGCCAGGAGGGAAGAAAGTGATGCTAGAGCCTGAGGAGCCAGCGCAGGCCAGAGCTGAAGGAGTGAGGGGCCGCGATGGAGAGGAAGAATGGGACTTTTACACCATCATGCCTGACTCCACAGAATGTGTGCTGTGTAGAGCCAGGCCCACCTCTAGCCCTGGTAAACTGACCATGGTGTCTGGGGTCAGACTATGGTCTGGATGTGCGTGGCCACCGGAGCCCTCCAGGCTGGGCTGGGCTGCAGGTTGGATGGGCCTCCCCGAAGCCAGCACTTACCGGTGACCTTGGCCTTGAAGGGGCTGCCCACGATGTGCTGGGGGCCACCGTACTTGATGGCAATGAGGTAGTTGCCAGGGGCCATGGGAGTGTAAGTGACCACGTGGCCCTCAGGACACTCCCGACACTCCAGCTGCACCTTGGAGGGGCCATCAATGGTGACAGACAAGGCCTCCGAGCCGGCGTTCAGGGTGTTCACGATGAACTCTGATGACACACCTAGAGGCCAGAGGTAGCAAGGCTGAGGGCAGGAAGGGCTTGTGGCCCAAGAGGGGCTGGGCTCCAGTTCCCTCGGCAGCCTCTGTGGGAAGCTGCCACCTCCCCATGCCCAGCCTGGCCCCTGCCTGCCAGCCCAGCCTGGGGACAGGAGGAACCAGGGTCCAGTGTGCAATCCTCAGTGCATACCTGCTCTGAGGGGCACTAGCCTAGCTGTGCTGGGTACCAGGAAAATGAGAGATGATGTGCACTGTCCTGGCTGAGGAAGGCAGAGCCCCACACTGTGTGAAGCAGGCTGAGAGCAGAAGGCAAGTGCCTGATGGGCTATGTCAGCTGTGGGTGCATGAGCACTCAAATGTGGGAAGCTGAGTGTGGCTGGACTAACCTGGGAGGGCTTTGGGGAGGAGGTGGGTCAACAGGGAGGACTGGAGGGGCTCCAGGGAAAAAGGAGATAAACTTGTTGGGAGAGCCCCAGATCTGGAATATGAGGAGGGGATGCACAAGTGCTCCTGATGGGCTGGTAAAATCTCACAGCCAACCCCAGGGCCCCAGTGGAGTCCCAGGAGACAGTCCCGTCACTCCAGGAGCTGCAAGGCTTGGGTAGCAGGGGGCCACTAGGGGAGGAAGTGCCACAGCAGTCTTAGTAAGAGTAGCCAGACAGCAGGTGCCCTGCTGTGTCCAGGGTTGGTCTGGGTCACATGTCTGCTTGCAAACCCACACCCAGCTCAGGCAGAGGACAAAGGTTTCACTGCATTGGGCCTGATCCTAAATCCCACCCCTCCCGGTGAGCTGCCCACACCCCCGGCCCTGCCGCCCGCCTGGTCCAGACAGGCTGAGGCTCTGGGGCAACAGGTGCCCAGGAAGAAGTTTCTTTCAGCTTCCTCCCAGGGGCAGGGTGGGGGAAGACCAGGGTACAAGGGGAAAACCCCCAAGCAGGGCCTTTAGGTAAAAAGGGGTGATTACCCAGTGCCTCCCTAAACTCTTGGAGCCCCTCAGCCCCAGCCCCAGGCCCCACAGCTACGGGGTAAGGGGAGGGTGGAGGCAGGGGGAGGGGAGGTCTTGCCAGTTTTTTTATGGACACAGCCGGTGCACTTTCGGGCCCTGGTGACTGGGTCCGCGGAGGCCCAGGCCCACCCCAGTCCTCTGCCCCTGCTCCCCACTTCCCCTCCGCTCCTCCTCCCCCCTTCCCTCTGCCCCCACACCTCTCGCTGGCTCCCCTGGGGCACACCCCTTGGGCCAGCCCCGCGGAGCCACCCCCACCCCCAGGGATGGCCTCTGGACCATTCCTCTTGCTGCTGAAGGAGCAGCACCCCGGTCCTCACCCTGCTGTGCCCAGCGTGGCTGCGAGGCTGGGAAAGTCCCCTACTCCCGCCTCTGCTCCCGGGTACCCGCTCCGCCCCTCCCAGGTCCGGAGACAACTGCGCGAGGCCAGCGCTGGTCCTCGCCATCTCCCCCAGCATCCCGGCCACACTAGTCTCACTTTTCCTCCACGTTTAGCCTCTTCATTGTTGTCTTCTTAAGTTCTGGGACAGGACCTACAGAAACCAGCCCAGGAACTATTGCGCCCCATCCTTCTCCGCTGCTTGGGGGGCCGACGTCTACCATTCCCGGCCGCGAGCCCAGGGACAGATGGAGCCTCTACCTGACACCGTCTTCCCGCAAACTCTTGCACAGTTCCTGCCATTGGCCTGAAGATCCCGGGGGGATGAAAGCTTTAAACCTCAACCTTTTTTTTTTTCCGAAAGGGTGAGGGTGGCCCGATAAGAGCGAGGGTGAGTGCATGGAAAGTAAGGATCGGGCCTCGCTCCTCAGTGGCCCAAGCCAGCCTCCAGCGGGATGCCCGGGAGCCCCCATCCTGGGCGATGGCGAGGGGGAGAGCAGCAGAGACTGCGCCCCCCCACAGCGGCACCGACTCCGCCGCCTGGGCCTTGGGGCTCGTCGGGCGCCAGCACCCCAAACTGATGGGGCGTGAGGGGAGCCTGGGAAGTCCCAGGTCGGCGGGGCGCACCCTGCTGTAGGCACCCACCCGAGCTCGGTCTCCAGGCACAGCTGGACGCGGAACCCGGCGTACTCCAGTCTTCATCCGCCCGCAGGTGCCTGAGGGGCGCGGTCCCTGGTGGAGCCCTAGACTTGGGGTTGGGCAGCAGCGGGTACCGCTCCCCCTACCTTCGGGGCGCACCGGACGGGGACGCGGAGAGGAGCGCGCGGCTGAGGGTACCCACCTGTCTGCGGTGCGCTTGCGTGGCTGCGCCCTGGAGCACCGGTCCGGACGGCTTTGCCCGGACTGCGCTGGGTTCTTCTGCATCGCGCAGGTCCCGCCCGGGGAGACCACCCAAGGCGGCCGGCACTTACCGGCGGTGACTACGTACCTGGACTGAGCACTGGGCCAGACAGCGCGGTGGCCTAGACGACCACTGGGCTCCTTCGGCAGTCTGGAACAGGGAAATAGTAATTCCTCAACCCCAAATTCCCCCCGCGCCCCGCCCCCGATTCCTCCCAGCTCTGAAGGGTCCTCAGGTCTTCCCTAGCCCACGCTCTCGGTGGGACTGGCACCTGAAAGAGATGGTTTCCCGGGTCAAGAGCGTTAGGATGCCAGGTGGTGGCTTGCGCCTGTAATCCCAGGGCTTCGGAACGACCAGGCAAGAGGATCGCTTGAGTCCAGAAGCTGGCCAGCATGGGCAACATAAGGAGACCCAGTCTCTACAAAGTAATAAAAAGAAATTAGCGGGGCATGATGGTGAGCGCCTGTAGTCCCAAGGTACTCTGGAGGCTGAGGCGGGAGGATCACTTGAGATGGGGAGGTGGAGACTGCAGTCAGCCATGATGAAGCCACTGTATTCTAGACTGGGCAATACATTATGAACGTGTCTCAAACAAAACAAAACAAAACAAAAAATCAAGAGAGACTCGGGTTGGGGCAGGATGTCTTTTTTCTGTTTTCACACAGAGGGTAGCCCACACCCTCAGAGCCAACTCATCCTGCTGCCCCTCTGACATGTCCCAGCCTTGGCTGAGGCCCTGCCCTCTGGGGTTCTGAGGCCTGTGCAGCCACCTCAGTCTGCTCCCACAGGAAGGGACCATCACCAGCACCCCGAAGCCATGCCCAAAAGGACCCTGCCCTAAGCCAGGAGCATGCTGCCCGCACTGTGAGCCAGGTCAGCCATGTGCCAGCCTCAACACCACCTCCTGCATGCCTTCTGTGGCCCACAGCCACAGCCTGCCACCTGAGGGTCAACGAGTCTGGGACATGCCCGGGGTGCCTACCCACTCACTCTGACAGTGGCCAGGGGAGTACAGAACCCATGCACAAGTCAGCATATACTGGCTCTGGCCTGGGACTGAGCCAGAGACCCTAGGGAAACAGGCACAAAATCTTTTTCCTGCCCTCAGGGAGCCTCCAATCTAGTTGAGAAGATAAGCTCATAGCCAAGCTACCACAAGATGTAAGAACCATTGGGCAAATTAAGAGGAGGTGTGGAAGACTGCAGTGTGTGCTTTGCCAGAGGAGGGCACAGGAGGCAGCAGAAGCCCGTCCAGGCTGGGCAGTCAGGGGACCTTTCCAGACAATGGGTCCTTTGAGCTGGGTCTTCATGGGAGAGTGGGTTTCCACCTGAAGGAGAGGGAGTATGTGAGGGTCCTCCGTGCACAAGGACAGGGTGGAGAGAGGTGGGTTGCAGAAGGTCCATGTGGGAAGGCCATGGGAACAGGCTGCTGGAAGCCTTGCAATTAGGACTTTCTTCTATAGGCAGTGGGGGGCATTGAAGGCTGAAGCAGCGTGTGGCATGGTCAAGGGGGCGCTTGAGGAATATTCACCTGGTGGGGGCTGGATGCAGACAGAGGCATCGGGGCTGTGACAGCAGTTGTCTAGGCATGGAGCCAGGGGTCCAGTGGGCTGGAGAAAGGGGGGTGTTTCTAAAGGACGGGCAGGAGTCTGTGACTGGCTGGGTCCCCTGGAATAGTGGAGGCTGAGTTTGGGACACTAGGATAGCAGTGGTGCCAGGGACGTGAAGAGAGCTGGGAGGAAGAGGAGGTCATGGCTACGCAGGGGGCTGTTACTGGTTTACAGGGGAATAGTGTTGCCAGATTTCACAAATAAAAATGCAGAACGTCCTGTTAAATTTGAATTTCAAATAAACAGCACAATTTTTTAGCATAAGCTCAGAGTCACAGTGGGAATAAGCTTAGAGAATGGAATCAATTTGAGGTCCTTAGGATCCTGGGGGCTGGCCAGGCCTGTCCACACTGACCTCCAGCCAAGTAGCGTGGACCTATCCTTGGCACGACCTACTAGGCCTTCTCCCTGGAAAAGTTATTGTCATGAGAAGTCCAAGCCTCCTCGCCCTCCCTGGTCACTGTGACTCTCAGCTGCTTCCTGCCCAGCTCACCCCCTGCTCTGCCCAGTCCCACACCCCAGCACCCCCACCTGCCCTCTTCATGCCTCTATCAGAGCCCCTGAGTGTTGCTGGACAGCATCTCATCACTCCATTGCTTCCATTAAGATTCGTGGCCACTGGCCGGGCGCGGTGGCTCAAGCCTGTAATCCCAGCACTTTGGGAGGCCGAGACGGGCGGATCACGAGGTCAGGAGATCGAGACCATCCTGGCTAACACGGTGAAACCCCGTCTCTACTAAAAATACAAAAACTTAGCCGGGCGTGGCGGCGGGCGCCTGTAGTCCCAGCTACTCGGGAGGCTGAGGCAGGAGAATGGCGTGAACCCGGGAGGCGGAGCTTGCAGTGAGCTGAGATCCGGCCACTGCACTCCAGCCTGGGTGACAGAGTGAGACTCCGTCTCAAAAAAAAAAAAAAAAAAAAAAAAAAAAAAGATTCGTGGCCACAAACCTCAACGAGCACCGGACGCTGCCAGAAATCCTCCTACAATCTCTTGGCAAATCATTCTCCCCGTCCCTGAGAGGAGCATTTTTTTTTTTTTTTTAACTTCCAGTGGTTCTGCCCCTTACTTGCCATGTGTTCTTGGCAAGTTATTGAACCTCAGTCTCAGGTCCTCCCCTATGAAACGGGGGTAATAAGAGCACCTCTGTCATTGCTCTCGTTAAGGATTGTCTTAGGCTGGGCACGGTGGCTCACGCCTGTAATCCCAGCACTTTAGGAGGCTGAGGTGGGTGGATCACCTGAGGTCAGGAGTTCGAGACCAGCCTGGCCAACATGGTGAAACTCCATCTCTACTAAAAATACAAACATTAGCTGGGTGTGGTGGCGCCTGTAATCCCAGTTACTCAGGAGGCTGAGGCAGGAGAATCACTTGAACCTGGGAAGTGGAGGTTGCAGTGAGCCGAGATCCGTGCCACTGCACTCCAGCCTGGGTGACAGAGCAAGACTGTCTCAAAAACAAAATAAAACAAACAACAACAAACAAACAAACAAAAAACGATTGTCTTAGCCTGAGTTCCTGGAAATCAGAGCCTGAGATAAAGGCTTGTATGCAGGCTGATTTTGGAATATGATCCCCAGGAGCAGGAGGGAGGATGGGAAGTGTGAAACTGGGAAGGACGGAGAGCCAATACAAGGGTGCATTATGCAATGGCGCCGACCACTGCGGTGGGCATCAGCGTCCAGTCCTGCAGGTCTGGGGGAGCCATATGAAACGGAGGCAGGCAGTAGAAGCCATTGGCACCGGGAGGCCCCCAGGGCGTTAACTGCTCCCAGTTATGCATGAGCCAGTGCTCACGTGGTTTCCCGAGTGTATCCAATGCTGTGCATCAGAGAAATTCCAACATGAGAGAGGTAGATTTGCAGCCAGGACCTGAGGAGAAACGCTGTCAGGATGCACTGTGTGGAGCTGCTTGCAAGTTGCGTACGACTGGAATGAGGTACGACTGGAATGAGGTACGACTGAGAGGACTTGCTTAAGAGGTGGCCAGCACAGGTGTTAAGTGGGGTAATACGCACAGAAAACTTTTTACAACGCCCAGCACATTTTAAGCACCTCAATCTGTTATTATTTTTATTGTCATAATCATCATCTCCCTCTAAGGTCCAAACTGAAACGTCAATATTAACATTTTAAAAAAATCTGCAACAGAAGGTAAAGAAGCTTCTGGAAAACTCACCCTATGAAGTGAAAGCCCAGGGCCCCGAGGAAAGGGTGTTATTTGCAAGGCACTTGAGTTCCACAGTTGAGTATGATCACTGAGTGCCTCCTTGTTGGGTGCCAGGCACTGTGCTCGATGCAGGGATACAGTGGCGAAAGAGACAGGCTCCTGCCCTGAACCTTCCGGGAAACAAGACTCCTAGTAAAGGGAACAGCATGAACACCAGACTCAGGTCCACACAAATGTCAGTCTTGGAATAAGCATCTGGTCTGTTTTTCTCTGCTAGGCGGTGGGGGGCCCTGGTGCAGCCTTTCTGACCAGAAACAGCTCTTTCTTTAGAAGAAGGGGATTTGGCTAGAGAAGGAAGGAAGGAACGGCTTGGGTCCAGGCTTGAGTCCTCGCTTGGCCTGGAAGCCCCTCTGTGGGGACACTGCTGGTTCCCTTACCGTGATGCATGAACCCCTGGGAGGCATATGGCCGCAGTAGCAGCATACGATGCTCAGTCGGGTGGAGTTCAGAGTCAGTGAGTTCCGAATTCAAGTCCTGTGCTACCACTTACTAACTGCGCTGAGTGTCCTCTCATTCTCCCTCCTCTCCTCCTCTGCCATTTATTCCCTGTCCCTCTTGGTCTCCTACAGAAGGCATCACTCTGCGCTTTCATGCCTTTTGGTTTCCTGTTGGTTCCGCCAATGACAGGCCCCAACAGGGGATGAGCGGGCAGGAGGGAGAATGGTTGGCGTATTTCTTCCTCACCCTCCTCCTGCTCTGCCTGGGCTTCCGAGGTTACACTATTCCTTCCCCTTTGTCCCCTCAGCCCGGGAGATGGCAGTGGTTTTCTGCTACTGTTAGTCCCTGGGGGGCCTCAACATTCCTTGCTGGTCCTTATAACGATGTCTGCACATCTGTGAACAGCTCCTTCTTCACATTCTCTTTAGCTAAATCGTTTTTGGGGGAATTCTGTTTCCTCCTGGGTCCTAAACTGATATGCTAACTTTATCCACTTGCTCCACCCAGTTACTTAACCACCCCTAAGCCCAAACCCTTCATCTGTAAGATGAAGTAATACTCTCTACCTTAAGCTGGGAGGATTCGACTGGGCAAACCTAATACACTGGTTTGCTCCTGTGCGTGTGGTGCCTGGCACACAGGAGCCCCCAGCATAAGTGACTCCCATTCTTACTGCCTTTGGGGTGCACCGCTCACGTAGCAGGTTGGTTTTTTCTCTGAGTTTGGTGGCTGGAAGCAAAAGGTCACTGTGGGGAGGGAGGCAGAGAAGGGATTAGTAAATGATTAGATTTTTCTGCTTCATTTGATATCTTTTAAATCACGACAGTTGTGACAAATGAAATCAGCTAACGGGCCAGCTGAGCAACCGCAGTGGGCGGGGGGATGTGCTTTTTATCAGAGATCTGAGATTCTAATGCCACAACTTATATCTCACAGCCCGGCGACATCTTTCGTAAATTCAGACTATGTAGCCCACCTGTCCCCTCCCGGGAGGGATTTCGTTTGCCCGTCCTTAAAATGCCCCACAGGTCCACCTCACTGCATTCCAGGCACGGTGCCAAGCTGCAGTGTTGCCCACTCAAGTACAAAATGTCGATCCACACGCCTGGCTGGCCTGCCGGGTCATACGCAGGGTTGGGACCCAATACTTCTTTGTTGGATGGAACCTGCTGGGATTTGAGGAGTGTGTGTGAGTGTGAGTTTTTTGTTTTGTTTCCGGTATAGAAAGACCAAGGCACTCAGATTGCACCATATATATATATATATAAATAAAATGTATTGCACTATATATAATAAATATATATAAAATAAAGATATATATCTTTATATATGTAATACATATAAAATAAAGTTTACTAAACATATATATATATACACACACACACACACACATTAATTTAATTTTTGGGAGGATCTTGCTCTGTCACCCAGGCTGGAGTGCAGTGGTGCAATCACAGCTCATCTCAGCCTTAACCGCCTGGGCTCAAGCAATCCTCCCACCTCAGCCTCCCAAGTTGCTGGGACTACAGGTGTGTGCCATCATGCCTGGCTAGTTTTTTTATTTTTTATTTTTGTAGAGACAGGGTCTCCTCCTATGTTGTCCAGGCCAGTCTCGAACTCCTGGACTCAGGCTATCCTCCCACCTCAGCCTCCCAAAGTGCTGGGATTAGAGGTGCGAGCCACTGCACCCAATCACATTGCGTATCTGAACGCCATGCCACAGCCTGCCCCTGGGGGCTGGGCAGGAGGTTTCCAGACACTCACACAGTGACCCCCCCAAGCCTGGAGGTTCTGCAGCTGGAGGAAAACTTGCCAGTAGAGCCTGGTGCCTCTTCTCACCTGGGGCTTCTTTAATCCCTTTTGACTTCTCAAAGGCTGACCACTGGGGATCCCATTAGGGTTTGGAGAAGCTAAGAGGTTTAGGGAAGTGTGTCCCCCACCTGGCATTCTCTCTTCTTCCCACCTCAGCTCTTCCTGTCCTTCCTGGACTTGCTCTCAAGCTTCCACAGTGCCTCCCCTCACAGTCCAGTAGGACTGTCTTTGATGATGGACGTGTTCTAGATCTGTGCTGTCCAATATAATGGCCACATAAAGCTATTGGCACCTGAGCAACTGAGTGTCTGAATTTTTCATTTTAATTAATTTCATTACTTTAATGTAACTAGCCATGTGTAGCTAGTGACTTACCGTACTGGGTAGCACATATTCAGACCTCGAAGACTCCAATTCTCGAGACAATTTACTCCCACGGGCTGAGACAGTTTTGTAACAGATCCACAACGGCTATGATGTGAATAAGGCCCCCTAGAGTTGTAAGGCACAAAGCTCCCCCTGTGGCAGCCCCGGCTTCAGGAGCTCCCCCCTGCACCCGATAGGGCAGTGATAATGACTCCTGGGCCGAGTGCTCAAGGGGTGCCAGGCCCATGCCAGGTGGGCTACACGGATGATGGTGATTTGTGCTCACAGCTGCTCTAGGAGGTAGATGCTACGATGGTCCCCAGGAAACTCCAAACCCAGGACTTGGAGAATTTAAGAGGCTCAGGCAGAGGAGAGGAGCTGGTTCTCCATCCCAACTCTGGTGGGCCCCAGACTCTCCACCACAACACAGACCTCTGCTCGCCCCCCTCAGCCCCTGCACCTGCCCCACACCCTCCAAGTGGCTTCTCTGCACACTGAGAAGTTCAGCTTCTCCATGGTTTCCACAGCACTGCGTCTTCCCTCTGCTACGGCATCCAGGCTTATCTCCTGGGGCGCCAGGCTAGGAGTGCCCTGGGAGCTGGGCTTTACCATCTCTGCACTCCCCTGCTTTTTTGGAGAGAGGAATGGCCCTGAGGGTTATTTGAATGGGCACACACAGAGGTCTCTCCTCCAGCTGCCTCAAACCACATGCAGTGCCCAGGAATTGGGTTGGGGGGTGGTCCTGAGACTCGGAAGCCCCTTTGGCCCCTGCTCTTGTGATCCTGATTTGTGGCTGCAGAATTCAGACCCCCAACAGACAATGCCTGTTGGGGCTGAGCAGCCTGGGGGCTGGGTGAGGAGGGGCATAGCCCACACCTGCCAAGGGCCCTATGCTTTGGGGCAGCTCAGCACCTCTCAGCTATTCTCTTGACTCCCTTAGCAGTCAGGCCCTGAGTTGCCAATGTTTGCCTTCCCCGGTTGGTTGGCCAGAGGAGACATTATCTCTCAGGAACTTGGGTCAAGACTAGCCAAGGGGCCTCTGGACAACAGCCTGGCCTCACCCAGCACCATAAGTCCCACCCCACTGTTTGGAGGCAAGCAGGACCTTAGACAGGGGCCGAGGCCGTGGGAATGGCGGCTGCTGCTGCTAAGTAATGGGAAGTAGGAGCGTCCAATGCAAGCGGCTAGTTAGAGGCCAGTGGATCTGCAGCTGGGGCCCTCTCAGGGCACCGGGTGTCCTGGCACCCAGTGGTGATCTCAGGCCACTCCCCTTTTTTGGTAACAACTTTATTGAGATATAAGTCACATACCATACAATTTACCCATCTAAAGTGTACAATTCAATAGTTTAGGCCGGGCACAGTGGCTCATGCCTGTAATCCCAGCACTTTGGGAGGCTGAGGCGGGAGGATTGCTTAAATCCAGGAGTTCGAGATCAGTCTGGGCAACATAACAAGACCCTATCTCTACAAAAAAGATAAATAAAACATTAGCCAGGCATAGTGGCACATGCCTGTAGTCCCAGCTACTTGGGAGGCTGAGGTAGGAGAATTGCTTGAGCCTGGGAGGTCGAGGCTGCAGTGAGCCATGATTGTACCACTGCACTCCAGCCTGGGGGGACAAAGCGAGTCCCTGACTCAAAAAAGAAAAAAATTTTTTTCAATATAATCACAGAGTTGTGTAACCATCACCACAACCAATTTTGGAACATTTCATCATCCCAAAAAGAAATCCTGTACCCTATCCTGTCCCAAAGCAAACCACAAATCTACATTTTTTTCTCTGTGGATTTGCCTGTTCTGAACATTGTATTTAAACAGAATCACACAATATGTGGTCTTTCGTATCTGACTTCTTTCATGTAGCATGTTTTAAAAGCTCATCCATGTTGTAGCATGTAGCAGTACTTCGTTCCTTTTTACTGACAAATAATATTTCATTGCATTTATATACCACATTTTATTTATCCATTCATCAGGTGACAGACATTTGGGTTGTTTCTACTTTTTGGCTGTTATGAAGAATATTGCTTAAACATTCATCTACAAAGTTTGTGTGGACATGAGCTTTCATTTGTAATGAGGAAGAGAATTGTGGCATTATATGGTACTTCTATGCTTAAGCTTTTTTTTTTTTAAACAGAGTGTTGCTCCGTCACCCAGGCTGGAGTGCAGTGGCACGATGTCAGCTCACTGCATTCTCCACCTCCCGGATTCAAACAATTCTCCTGCCTCAGTCTCCCAAGTAGCTGGGATTACAGGTGTGTGTCACCACACCTGACTAATTTTTGTATTTTTAGTAAAGACGGGCTTTCACCATGTTGGCCAGGCTGGTCTCGAACTACTGACCTTAAGTGATCCACCCACCTCAGCCTCCCAAAGTGCTGGGATTACAGGCAGAAGCCACCATGCCCGACCTCTATGTTTAAGCCTTTGAGCAACTGCCAGACTGTTTTCCAAAGTGGCTGCACTGTTGTACATTTCACACACAACAGCAGTATGCGAGGGTTCCAATTTCTCCACATTCTTGACAATACTTCTTATTATCTGTCTTTTTTATTATAGCCATCCTGTAAGTGTGAGTGGTATTTTATTGTGGTTTTGATTTACATTTTCCTAATGAATAATGATGTTGAGCATCTTTTCACATACACACTAGACATGTATATATTTTAATCGGAGAAGTATCTATTCAAATCCTTTGCCCACTTTTAAACTGGGCTATTTGTCTTCTTATTATTCAATTGTAAGAGTTATTTATATATTCTAGATACAAGTCACTTATCAGGCATATGGTTAGCAAATATTTTCTCCCATTCTGTGGGTTGTCTTTTCTCTTTTTTGATGGTGTCCTTTGCAGCACAAAAGTTTTTAATTTTGATGAAATCCAATTTATGTTTTATTCTTTTGTTGCTTGTGCTTTTGGTGTCATTTTAAAAGAATCATTATCTAATCTAAGGTTAGGAAGATTTATCCCTATATTTATTTATAGGAGTTTTATAGCGTTAGCTCTTCTATATAGGTCTTTGATCCATTTTAGTTAATTTTTATATATTGTGTGAAGTATGGTTCTGATGTTAGTTGCATGTATGTTTATAATTATCACATCTTCCTGATGGATTACACTTTTATCATTATAAAATGTCCCTCTTTATCTTTAGTAATTAAAAAAAAATTTAAATCTACTCTGTATGATAGTTTTCTTATGGTTGCTGTTTGCTCTCTCTATATATAGGAAATCATATATATACACATATATATGTATATATATATGAAACACATTGGAAATCAAACCAGAGTAATTAACATTTTTTAAAGTGGATAATGATAAATCAACATTGTATATTTTAAAAAGCAAATCATTCAAGAACTTTGGTGGTTTATTGCTGTAAGAAATTCCTTGCAACACATTTCAGAACTGATCAGGACAAACCTCTGGGTATCAGCATAGTCACTGTGAACTACTAGTTTAGGGTAGAGTTTCTGGCTCTGCTCTACTCATCTGCTTGTAAGTTTGACTAATAAACTTCTGAGCCCCTTCATCATCATCACATATATGTACATATATATATATAATATTTTTAAGAATTTTAATTTTTTTATTCCTCTTACATTTCCCCTTGTTTATTCACAAGAATTATATATAATTAACATGTTTGTCTAAATAAATTCAAAAGACCATTTAAAAAGAAAAGCTAAAACACAGATAAAAATACTGTATTGGCTTATTTGGCAGTTTTTTTTTTCTTAGTGGTACATAAATATTTGCATAATTACAATTGGTGACATGACAAAACATGATACAATAAATTTAAACTAATATGAAATAGTATGATACAACATTAGGACAACAGATGCCATATGACTCTGATAATACCTCCATTTACTTTCCTAAAGTTTTGCAAACATTTCACTCTTGGTTATCACTTCAAAAGAATGGGCAATATCTTAATGCACGGCTTCCTACCACAGCACATCTTCCTGACTCTTGGTATCTAACTCCTTGGGGACCAGTTTTGGGGCTTCACTCCTCACTCGCCAGGGATCTTTTACTTCCTTGTTAGTGCTCCCGATCAGTGTGCTGGCTCTCTCGCTCCAAAATCTATTGATCAATTGCAGGTCATTCAAGGGCTGTTCAAAGTGGAGGGGAAATATTACTTTTCAGCTAGAGTTTCAGATGCATATTTGGTTTTCGGTTTTTTTTGTTTTGTTTTGTTTTTGACAGAGTCTTACTCTGTCACCCAGGCTGGAGTGCAGTGGCGTGATCTCAGCCTCCTGGGTTCAAGCAATTCTCGTGCCTCAGTCTCCTGAGTAGCTGGGATTACAGGTGTGCATCACCATGATGGTAGGTATCAATTTTTTCTACCCTCTTATTAAATCTATTTATATCTTTAAATCTAAAGTGTGCCTCCTGTAAATAGCATGTTGTTGGATTTTGTTTTTAATTTGTATGTTTTCAAAGTAATTTATTTTTATTTTATTTTTATTTTTTGGAGACAGGGTCTTTCTTTGTTGTCCAGGCTGGAGTACTGTGGTTCATCACAGTTAGCTGTAACCTTGAACTCCTAGGCTCAAGCGACCCTCCCACTACAGGCTCCTGAGTAGCTAGGACTTATAGGTGTGTGCCACCATGCCAGGCTAATTTCTTTCTTTTTTTTTTTTTTTTTTTGAGGCGGAGTCTCCCTCTGTCACCCAGGCTGGAGTGCAGTGGCCGGATCTCAGCTCACTGCAAGCTCCGCCTCCCAGGTTTACGCCATTCTCCTGCCTCAGCCTCCCGAGTAGCTGGGACTACAGGCGCCCGCCACCTCGCCTGGCTAGATTTTTGTATTTTTTAGTAGAGACGGGGTTTCACCGTGTTAGCCAGGATGGTCTCGATCTCCTGACCTTGTGATCCGCCCATCTCGGCCTCCCAAAGTGCTGGGATTACAGGCTTGAGCCACCGCGCCCGGCCGCTAATTTCTATTTCATTTTATTTTTTGTAGAGTCGAGGTCTCTCTATGTGGCCCAGGCTGAAACTCCTGGCCTCAAGCAATCATCCTGCTTTGGACTCCCAAAGTATTGGGATTACAGGCACAAGCCACCGCAACTGGACAGATCTTATTTTTAAATTGGGTCTAACTATCTCTGCCTTTTGGTTGGATTGTTTAATCTAGCAGTGCTCAACCTTTTTGGCACCAGGGACCGGTTTCGTAGAAGACAATTTTTCCACAGACAGTGGAGGGTGGTGGTGGTGGGTGGTTTGGGGGGCAGGTTGGTTTCGGGATGAAACTGTTCCACTTCAGATCATCAGGCATTAGATTCTCATAAGCAGTGTGCAACCCAGATCCCTCTCATGTGCAGTTCTCAATATGGTTTGAGCTCCTATGAGAATCATTTTTTTTTTCTTTTTTTTTTTTTTGAGACAGAGTCTCACTTTATCACCCCGGCTGGAGTGCAGTGGCAAGATCTTGGCTCATTACAAGCTCTGCCTCCTGGGTTCAAGCTATTCTCCTGCCTCAGCCTCCCAAATAGCTGGGACTACAGGTGCCCACCATCACGCCTGGCTAATTTTTATATTTTTAGTAGAGATGGGGTTGTGCCATGTTGGCTAGGCTGGTCCCGAACTCCTGACCTCAGGTGATCTGCCTGCCTTGGCCTCCCAAAGTGCTGGGATTACAGGTTAAGCCACTGTGCCTGGCCTCCTATAATAGTCTAATGCCACCGCAATCTGACAGGAGGTGGAGCTCAGGCAGTAATGCTCATTGCTTGTCTGCTGCTCACTTCCTGCCGTGAGGCCCAGTTCCTAAGAGACCAGAGACTACTACCAATCCATGGTGTAGGGGTTGGGGACCTCTGGTTTAATCCATTCACATTATCAATATACATAGTTGAATTTCCATCTGCTATTTTTAAACATTTCATGTCTTTTTTTGCTCCTCTATTTCTCCTTCACTGCTTTTTTTTTTTTTACATTAAGTGAATACTTCTAGTAGGACATTTTAAATCCTTTAGTGATTTTTTAACTACATTTTTGAGTGATTTTCGTCATGTTTGGTCTAGGACTTACCTGTGGGTAGCATAGTATACTGTCTTCCTGTCCCGTCCAGGTAAGCTGCACACAGCAAAGGTCCTGGGCGGAGGCAACGGCAGGAAAGTTGCCTGAAGAGGGATGCACGGCCTGGGACAAGGGAGCCCCAAGGAGGAGAACTGGGGCCTTGAGATGGCCACAGGGTGGCCCCAGTGAGCAAAACAGCGGCTGTGGCTTTGATGGGCATGTGTTTGGGCTGCACGGCCCTGGTGATCACCTCAGATTTATGAGTCAAAATAGATGTCCTGGCCCTAGGACAGGGGCCAGGGGTGAGCATTAAAGGGTATGTCCTAGGGTCTGGGCACCACTGCTGTCAGGCTGCCTTGGTAGCTTCCTCTGCCACCCCCATCCCACACCTTGACTGCCTCCCATCATGAAGCCCTGAACTGTCCACACTCCCCTCTGCCCCAGGGGCCAATAAAAGCAGGGCAGGGCTCAGTGGGAATGGCAACTGCCCCATCCTTCCCTTGCACATCCTAAAATGTGTCAAGGCCTGAGCTGGGACTGGCTAGAGGGCAGAGAGGGGATGAAGGGCAGAGCGGGGCATCTGATGTGGGGAGGCATCGGGAGTGGAGACCGGTGAAATGCTCTCCCTTCTCTGGTCAGCCGAAGCCCTGCTGAGAAAGTACCAGGTCCCTATTGGAACCCACTCTCTGCACGTCTGGAAATCTTTGGAAACAGACCAGAGACCACAGCACACCTGTGCCATGGGTGAAGACCCAGGGTCACCTACACACCGGAGTCCACCCAGTAGGACAGGGTGCCCTGCCACTCACTCAGACTTCCACAGGGGCCCGACTGAGGGCTTGAGGGAACAGAGTTCAGCCCTTGGTTGGGGCTGGGGTGCATAACGGGAGGGAAGCACTGCCCTTTCATCTTCACTGCAGGCCCCTGCCCCTCATCCCAGTGATGCTCAGCTTCCTGGCGTCCACCACATAGTAGTGCAGGGTGCTGCCTGCCAAGCTCTGGTCCAAGGTAGAGGTGGGGGTACAGTGTCTGAAGACCCACGTGGGAGACAGCAGAGGAGAGGGCCTGCCCTAGGCCTCTGACCTCCCACCCTGGACCTCACCCCCAATCCCAGTGCTGGCTCCTGGAACCCAAAGACTAAGAGCCCCTTGCAAGGTCTTCCCCATGAGATCCGGGCCTCACTGCTTCTCCGCCTCTGTACCCTTGGACAGTCAAGGCTGGTGGGCCCATGTGGCCTCCACCAAACCCCTGACTCTCCTGGGAGATGCACCTGGAGCAAGAGGGGTGATTAACAAGCATACCATGACTTGCAGTGGGGTATGCAGGTCAGAGAATGCACATGCACAGGTGTGCAGGTGCCCAGCTCAGTGTCAGTTCCCTCCCAGCCCTGCCAGGGGCCAAGAGGAAAGCACTCCCTCCCCTCATTAGCTGCCACCAGTCCTGCTTTCCAGGGCACTCGGGATATGCATGGCCCCCGGGCCAGCTCTGCCCCTCCCACCAGGAGGTATGGGCAAGAGACAGGAGGCCAAGAGAATAGGACAAAAGGGATTTCTTCCCTCTGCCTGCAATCTTCCCCTGGCAAAGGTCCCAAAGGACGGCCCCTCTGAGGGTGGAGGTGGTTCCCAGCTGATGCTAGGCCCTGGATGCCTGGAAGTTCCACAGTAGCTTTCAGAACCCTGTCTACACCTTTGCAAGTGTCCACTTCACTCAACTCTCCTCTGCCCAATATCACCTGCCTCCTGCCAGGACCCTCACCTGAAGCCACCCACATGGAGGGTGGACTCTTGGCCTGGGTCCCTGGGGCAGTCAGGGAGCCTGATAGACATAACCAAATCCCTGGAGACAGTGCTCAGGCTCCCAAGAACTTGGAGGGAAGCAGAAGAGGGACTGGCAGGACAACTCGGCGGTGGCCCAGAACAGCCAGACTGGAGGGAGGGATTGCGGAGAGAAGACGGCACCACCTTGCCTCTTTGTGAAGGATGCCTCTCGGATCTGTTATTTTTCTTTCTTTTTCCTTTTTAAAAAAATTACTTAGGGCTGGGTTTGGTGGCTCATGCCTGTAATCCCAGCACTTTGGGAGGCCAGGAGATCAAGACCATCCTGGCCAACATGGTGAAACCCTGTCTCTACTATAAATACAAACATTAGGTGGGCATCATGGCGGGCGCCTGTAGTCCCAGCTACTTGGGAGGCTGAGGCAGGAGAATTGCTTGAACCAGGGAGTCGGAGGTTGCAGTGAGCCGAGATCGTGCCACTGCACTCCAGCCTGGGTGACAGAGCGAGACTCCATCTCAAAAAAAAAAAGAAAATTACTTAGAATTTTTATTTTAAACATACTTGAAAGACTTATTTAAGACATAGTTACATATAAATCTTTTGTTTAGGTATGAAGGAAAATATAAACCATATAAATTAGTTAAGCTTTTCTTAAAAACTCCTTTTTTTTTTGAATACAGGTTCAAGTGATTCTCCTGCCTCAGCCTTCTAAGTTAGATGGACTACAGGCATGCGCCACTGTGCCTGAGTAGTTTTTTGTATTTTTAGTAAAGACAGGGTTTCACCACGTTGGCCAGGCTGGTCTCAAACTCCTGACCTCAGGTGATCTGCCCACTTCAGCCTCCCAAAGTGCTGGGATTACATGCATGACCTGCCGTGCCCAGCCAAAACTTCTTGACATTTGGAGTTTGAATCTTCTGAATCATGAAACATTTTAAAAATTTTTACATTTACATACAGTAAAATTCACTCTTTTTAGCGTACGGTTCTAGGAGTTTTGGCAAAGGCGGAGAGTTGTGTAAACACTGACACAGTCAAGAGACAGAACTGTTCCCATCACTTCATGCCGTCCCTTCGTGGTCGACCCTTCCCCACATCCCATCCCCTAATTCGTTCTCCGTTTCTTGATTTTTCTTGGGCCTGTTCCTATAGTAAGGCAGCCTGTGTAGGGGGTGGCAGGCAGGCTCTTTGGGGGTCCATGATCATTCTTTCGGTACATGGGCCTCCTTCTCTACATAGAGAACGCTCCAGGGCCAGGGTGAGGAAGGAGGCCGCCAGCAGCCAGCTGCTTTCCACCCTTCCCCTACCGTGTCAGGCCCAGTGGAGGGAGAGGGGAAAAGGAGGGCGTGGCCCAGGGGCAGTCTAGGGATCTCTGAGTTGAGGGAGAGTGGGGACCTGCATGCCTCCCGGCTCTGCCTGCCCCAGGGAATCAGGCAGGACAGCTGGTCATGGTGAGGCAGTCGCCCAGAACCGCCGGAGCACCGGACATGTTCTATGGAGCAGCTACTGCTATGTTTAGTAGAATCACTTCCACTGTGTGTCCAGCGCTGGGCTGGGCCTGATCCTCACCGCGGAACAGCAGTTCTTTGTTGCTGACGGTGTATCATTAGTTCCATTTCACAGTGAGGACACCCAGACTTGAGAGGTTGAACAACTTGCTGAGCTCATCCAGCTATGACCTGAACCCAAGTCTGTCTGGTTCCCAAAGGATAAAATGTCACTGATGGTTTAGTCTGGTTCAAGTGCCAGTGCCTCATGTGACTAGCTGCTGTGTGCCTTTGGGTAAACTGCCCCACCCTTCTGAGCTCGGCTGTCTGGCCCCTGGCACAGTCCTCTTGGGCTCTCCTATGGTCTGCTACGGCAAAGCAGAGCCTCCTTAGAGCCAGTGAAGAGGCCCCATAAGCTCTTTCCTGCCTGAGCAGGTGCCCCTTTCTTCTTCCTAACTTCTCCTGCACCCCCGCTCCCTAGCAATGGCCCCTGGACAGGTTATCAGGGTATGCCAGTATCCCCATGGCTTTGGAGGTGCTGCTCCAGGAGAGAAAGGAGGAGGACGGACTGGAAGACACAGAGGAGACCTGACCCTCGAGACAGGCACGGGTTGGCGGAGACGCTCCTGAATCCACAGGTCCACTGGCGCGCTCAGGGGTCCAGTCTGCCCGGCACGGGGGTCTGGGTGGGCCTCACAGGCTTCAATTGGCTCCTGGCTTGGAGAACTGCAAAGCATCAAGGCTCCAGGACACTGGCCTGGTAAGAACCTGCCCCCAGAACCCCCTCCAATGAGGCCTGACACCCTTTTCTTCCCTGAAAGGGCTCAAGACAGGAGAGGGGGCCCTGGCCCATGGCCCCCACAGGGTTCTTCAGCCCCTAGGCTCTCCGCTTTGTTGACTTTCTGCCCCCAGAATCAGAGGCTACAGGAACAGGAGAGACTCCTGGAAGGTGCCCCACCCAGAGCCCCCAAGGCCTGACCCACAGGGTCATAGTGTTGGCCTGGGGAGCAGCTGGCAAGAGCCAAACACCAGGCCCTGCAACTCCATTCAGCTGCCAGCCCCCAAGTGCTCCCTCTCCTCCCTGCCTCACACCTGAAATGCTCAACTCGCAACCCACCCCCACACCCCACCCCTCAGGGGCCAGAGAGGGACCGCTGGGACGTGCCTCCTCATGGTTGAGTGTCGAGAGGCCACACAAGAGGAATGTCATACCCCACACCCCTCCCATGACCTCACACATCAGTGACTGCAGGCCAGAGAGTATCGGGGTCAGCCCTGGAGAGGTCCCTCGCAGAGGGGTGGCTCTGTCACCTCCCCACCACTCTGAGGAGAGCACCCCATGCCCTTGGGCTGGCCCTGCCATCCTGGAGAGAATTGCGTCTCTCCCCCTTTCCCGTCTGAGCCCACCTGGGAGGGACCACCATCCTGCCCAGCAGCAGTCCTAGCCTTGGTTCTAAGCTGCAAGGGCTTGAGATGGATCTGGTTCAGAACTGTTTTGGAGTCTGAGGCCGGGGGCCCCCTGCACTGCACATCAAAGAGAGGTGGACCTCGTGGGCCTGGTGGGGACACCTGCAGATGCTGAGCTCCAACCAGGCTCATTCTGGGACAAAAGAGCATACCAGAGGTCTTCAGCTGGTGCCTGTGGGGCTGGGTTGGCATCTGTCCCCACAAAGCAAGGGCCCCAGAAGGCTGGGGTCTCTAGCTAGACTTTGTCCTTTTCCCTTTCCTCCTTGTCCAGGTGCCTCGTGCTCCACAGCGAGCCCTCGAGACATGCAGGAAGGACGGACATCCCACCCCGTCCGTGACAGAGCCCAGGAGCCAGGAGGGAAGTGGTTTGAGCACAGTGCTGAGCTAAGCAAGTTTTAGAAACACTGAATCAGACCACGTGCAGCCAGTAGAGGAGGAGAGAACCTCTGGGCTGGTGTCCTGGAGTCCTGCAGTAGGCGGCAGGGGGGCAGGGGCGCAGACTCAGGGAGCTGAGCTGGGAGAGGAATCCCAGAGGGAAGTGAGAGGGCTTCAGCACATTTATTTAAAGGGAATGGTGAGAAATCTAGGAAAGAGTGAAACCCCAAGATCTGAGTGAAACCCCAAGATCTGAGGGTTTAAGTGAGAAAGACAGGTAGCTACAGGAGGCCAGCAGAGACCGGAGTTGTCGGGGAGTTCTGGTGGGTTTCAGGGCTTTCTTGAGCTGTGGATCCAAGGCCTGGAGGACGGTGTGAGGCCAGAACAGATTCCACGGACAAGGACAAGAGCCAGGTTGCAGGCATCAGAGAGGACAGGTGACCTGTCAGGGCCTGGAGCAAGGGCCCGGGCAGCTTCCTTCACAGGCCATGTGAAGACAGAGCCATGGATTGGGAAAGGTGGGGACTCCAAGTGTAGAAGTGTTCGTGTGACAGGCTGGCTGAATGGGGGACTTCCAGGTCACATCCCAAAAAGCTCCGAGCCAGTGTTAGTTAGTAAGAAATGGGGGGGAAGGCTGGGCGCGGTGGCTCAAGCCTGTAATCCCAGCACTTTGGGAGGCCGAGACGGGCGGATCACAAGGTCAGGAGATCGAGACCATCCTGGCTAACATGGTGAAACCCTGTCTCTACTAAAAATACAAAAAACTAGCCGGGCGAGGTGGCGGGCGCCTGTAGTCCCAGCTACTCGGGAGGCTGAGGCAGGAGAATGGCGTAAACCCGGGAGGCGGAGCTTGCAGTGAGCTGAGATCCGGCCACTGCACTCCAGCCTGGGCGACAGAGCGAGACTCCGTCTCAAAAAAAAAAAAAAAAAAAAAGAAATGGGGGGGAAGGCCCAGCCGTGGCGTCCTGGGCATTAATCCTAAAAAAGATACCACTTCTATGTGCCAGTAACTTCAAAGTAAGTGAGCACTTCAAATACAAGAACCAGAGGTGGTTTTTTTTCTTTTTTGTTTTGAGACGGAGTCTCGCTCCGTCACCCAGGCTGGAGTGCAATGGTGCGATCTCGGCTCACTACAACCTCCGCCTTCTGGGTTCAAGCAATTTTCCTGCATCAGCCTCCTGAGTAGCTGGGATTACAAGCATGAACCACCACGCCTGGCTAATTTTTGTATTTTTTTTAGTAGAGACAGGGTTTCCCCATGTTGGCCAGGCTGGTCTTGAACTGCTGACCTCAACTGATCCACCTGCCTCGGCCTCCCACACTGCTGGGATTATAGGTGTGAGTCATCGCACCCAGCTAAGAGGTGTTAAAACCTAAATCAGACTGTGTCATGCCTCAGGTCTGAACCTTCCAGTGACTGTCCCTAGCAAAGCCATAGCCTGTGAGGTGCCCCTGAAGGCCTCACCCAGTTTCATTACTTGAGGATTTATTGTCTATCTTACTCTGCAGAATGGAAGCTCTAGGAGGGCAGAGGTTTTTAGACAAAGTAGAAATTGTCCACCACTTTATCCTGGCAGGTACAACATGCCTGAGAAGCATTGTTGAATGTAGACTCACAGCCTATCTGTGACACTGGGGTCACCATTCTCCTTTACGGATGGGAAATGGGGTTTCTGGGGGAGTGAATGGCTTGCTCAGGTCACGCAATTCTAGATTGCAGAGTAAGGATTTGACTCAGACCTGTTGGCCTCAGAGCCTGATGTCCAGCCAACAGGTTCTCAGAAACTTGGGGTTTCTGAGAAATAGGACGGCCATCCTACGGACTCCTGAGAGCCCAGGCTAAGGGGATGGGTTTCCTGGGGTGGTTTTGAGAGGCAAAGGCAGTTATCATCCACCCAGGCTGCACTGAAGGGGGCTGTTCCAGAGCCAGGGTGTATTGTTCAGCTGCCCAATGGGCCTCTGGGTTTCTTTCAGTTCCCTTTGGTGACACGGCTTCCCTCCTCCCCCCACCGTCCCCCACCCCTGCCACCCCACTCTACTCTCACTCACACAGAGTAGCTTCTACTTGAGTCAGGGGAGGGTGCCTCCTACCACACCCTCAGTCTGTGATACTCCAGCCAGGGGAAATGGGGGAAGGGGCCCTCTCACCGTGGGGAGTGGGGGGCCTGGACAGACCTCCCTGTCCCCACTGCCTCCTGCCCCATCAAGGGGGAACTGGGAGTGCTCACACAGGGGCCGGGTGTGGCTTCACTTCCCGTCTACTTGCTCTTCCACCCCCAGGATGGCACTGGGAGGCCAGGGGATCCCAGATCCTGGAAGCACTGGAGTGCTGCTCTCTGTCCTTCCTTCCTCCCAGGCCATGTCTCTGGCCCCAGGTGATTCTTGGCTCAGGTTCTTTCAGTTGAGGGAAGGCAGGACCCGAGCCAAGCTGAGCCCCTGAACAGCCTCTATCCCAGGAGCCCCATATCAATGCTGTCGGCTCAGTAACATGATCCCCCTTTTAGAGACGAGGAAATGAGATTTGAGGACCTGCCTAAGGCCACTTGGCTGGAACACAGCAGAGCCAGGTGCCAGCCCCTTCTCTGCACGCAGTCCGTGCTGCTTCTTGAGGTTCAGAGGCTCTAAGGAAGGGGCCTCACCTGAGCAAGATGGACAGTGGGAAGGGGGCAGACGGCAGAATTCTAGGGTCTCACGGTCCCTCAGAGTGGGTGAGGAGCATTTGATAATAAAAGAAGGTTCTTCTTAGCTATTGCTCCAGATACATTTTCTGGACCAGCATAGAATATTTTTCTATGAAGCGTAACTGACCTCTGGGGAAAAGGTTCCCATTTTGTGGGGAGCCACTTTCAATGAAACAGCAATTTCATTTTATTATTATTATTTTGAGATAAAGTCTCACTTCTACATCCAGGCTGGAGTGCAGTGGTGTGCCTCCTGGGTTCAAGCAATTCTCCCACCTCAGCCTCCCAAGTAGGTGGGATTATAGGTACGTGTCACCACGCCAGGCTAATTTTTGTATTTTTTGTAGAGACAAGGTTTTGCCATATTGCCCAGGTTGGTGGACTCAAGTGGTCTGTCTGCCTTAGCCTCTTAAAGTGTTGGGATTACGAACGTGAGCCACCGTGCCTGGTCTAGCAATTTCATTTTTAAAGAAACAAATAGAAAACAATCTACCCATTCACATTTCCCCCATCCATACTTTAAATTTTAAAAATATGAAATAATGAAATACTCAGCAGACACAAATAATAAAATACATATATATAATGATATTTCCACTTCATATTAGGGCTACAAAGGTCAGGAAAGAGGGAAAGATACAGAAGAGAAAAAAAAACACAACACGTGAGTGTCTTTTTTTAACTTGTTAAAGGTAAAGTTCAACCCAGGAGAAGGGAGGGGAGGGAAGGTCAAAGTTCTGATTCATCAACAAATACTACTTTATTTGTTAAAAAACACAAGGCTCGGCTTGGCACGATGGCTCCCGCCTGTAATCCCAGCACTTTGGGAGGCCAAGGTGGGTGGATCACCTGAGGTCAGGAGTTCGAGACCAGCCTGGACAACATGGTGAAACCCCATCTCTACTTCGGAGGCTGAGGCAGGAGAATCGCTTGAACCGGGGATGCAGAGGTTGCAGTGAGCTGAGATCGCACTACTGCACTCCAGCCCAGGTGACAGAGCAAGACTCCATATCAGAAAGAAAAGAAAAGAAAAGGAACAATGAAAAGACAGGAGGGGGGTTCCTGAGTAAGCTGATTCTAGTGGAAATCAGACATCTAAGTTGAAACCCGCCCAATTTTCCAAAAAGCCAGATGCTCATAGAACTGAGGCTTGAGACACTTACATCAGTACACCTGCTGCCTGTTGACCAATTCCTCTTCCTTATCCCTCTTGTTTTCCTTCCCTGCTATATAAGCCCCTAACTTTAGTCAAGGGGAGGGATGAATTGAAGGTTTGTCTTCCCTCTCACCAGCTCACCGACCGATGTCACCAGAATAAAGCCTTCTTCCCCGGCAATAAAGCTGTCTCAGTGATAGGCTTTCTGTGCGGTGAGCGGCCAGACCTAGACCAAACCCCTGGCTATCCATAGCAAAATCATAAGCAAAATTAACCAGGAAGCTTTTTGCACCCTGGAACCGCACGCGGGAGGGGAAGTCAAGGCAGACTTTCCAGAGAAGGTGATGCTGAAACAGAAATTTTGAAGAGAAGGAACAGGAGGTGTGAATGTGGAGGTCCTGGGACGAGGTTCTTTATGGAATCGAAAACGGTTCAGAACCACAGATGGACGGTCAAGGTAGCAGTGAGAGGAGGTGGGACAGGCGACCACGCCACTGCCCCTGGGATGATTGGAAGGCGACTTAGGAGGGGAGCTGGGGCGAAACAGGTACAGGGGTTGAGGATGAGAAAGGCACAGAGTGACTAGAGGATTCCTGCCCGCAAGCACGTCTGGAAGGGGTGTCTGGATCCTGGGGGCAGCGACTGTGCTCTAGGGGCGACAGCTGCCCTCGCCAGGGGTGCAGACAGGCGACAGGAGGGCTTGGGGCTGTGGGTTGGCCACACTACGCCCTCATTTGTGTGCAGCCCCGGAGGACCAGCGTGGGGAAGCACCCCCACCCTCTCCCAGGGCCCAACTGAGCACTGCAGCGGGAGGCACGCGGTTGTCAAATGACAGTTTTACGGTTCCAGATTGCCAAAAGAGCCAGTGGCCAGTCTAGCGCACCGCGCCGACTGGCATCTCCCTGGAGGCCCTGGGCCTGGCCCGAGGCTCAGCCCGGATCTGCAGTTGCCAGGTCAGTGCGGGGCCCGGAGTGGATTCGCGGGGCGGGGCGGGGCACTGCCCGCGCCCGGAGCTCGGCAGCAGCTGCCCAGGGGCGGGGGCGGTGAGACGCGGAAGTGCCCGGCTGGTTGGCGGACCGGCGGGAGGCGCAGCCTGGGCAGAGCCCAGCTTGGTCCCGCCGCCCGGCCGGTGTTCCCGAGCGCAGCCACGCAGGCGCACCGCAGACAGGTGGGTCCAGTCCGCCGCGCTCTGCTCTCTGCGTCCCCGCCTGGCGCGCCCTGAGGGTGGCGGGAGCGGTGCCGGCTACTGCCCCCAAGTCTAGGCCTAGACTGGGGCCCGCGCCCTCCAGGCACCCGCGGGCGGCGGGATGGGGACTGGAGTAGGGCGGGGTCCGCGTCCAGCTGCGCCTGAGGACCGAGAACGGGTGGGTGCCTACAGCAGGGTGCGCCCCACCGGCCTGGGACTTCCAAGGCGTGGTTTGGGGTGCTGGCGCCCGGGGAGCCCCGTGACCCAGGCGGCGGAGTCGGCACCGCTACGGGGAGCGGGGGGCGCCGGCTCTGCTGTTCTCCCTCTCCCTCGCCATCGCCCAGAATGGGGGCTCCCGGGCACCCCGCTGGAGGCTGGCTTGGGCCCCTGAGGAGCGAGGCCCGATCCTTACTTTCGATGCACTCGCCCTCGCTCTTACCGGGCCACCCTCACCCTTTTGGAAAAGAGGTTGAGGTTAAAGCGTTCATCCCTCGGGATCTTCAGGCCAATGGCAGGAACTGCGCAAGAGTTTGGGGGAAGATGGTGTTAGGTAGAGGCTCCGTCTGTCCCTGGGCTTGCGGCCGGGAATGGTAGACTCTGGTCTCCCGAACAGCGGAGAAGAATGGGGCGCAATAGTTCCTGGGCTGGTTTCCGTAGGTCCTGTCCCAGAACTCAAGAAGGCAACAATGAAGAGGCTAAACGTTGAAAAAAAGTGAGGCTAGCGTGACCAGGATGCGTGGGGAGATGGTTGTCTCCGGACCCTGGGAGGGGCGGGAGCGGGTACCCGGGAGCCGAGGCGGGAGTAGGGGACTATCCCAGTCTCGCAGCCACTCTGGGCACAGCAGGGCGAGGACGGGGTGCTGCTCCTCCAGCAGCAGGAGGAGAGGTCCAGAGGCCGACCCTGGAGGTGGGGGTGGCTCCGCGGGCTGGCCCAAGGGGTGTGCCCCAGCGGAGCCCGCGAGAGGAGTGGGGGCGAAGGGGAGGGGGGAGCAGGGGGCGGAGGACTGGGCTGGGCCTGGGCTCCTCGAGGGCCCAGAATGAGGATAAGTGGCCAGGATCAGAGAGGGCTCGGCTGTATCGATGTAGGAAACTGTAGGCCCTCAGAAGGCCCTCTGGCATGACCTCGCCTTCCTGTCCCCACCCCCAGTAGTTATGGGGCCTGGGGTGCTGGGGCTGAGGGGCTCCAAGAGTCTAGGGAAGCACTGGGAAATCACCCCTTTTTATCTAAAGGCCCTACTTTGCGGTCTTCCCCTACCCTGACCCTGGGAGGAAGCTTCTTCCTGGGCACCCTTTGCCCCAGAGCCTCAGCCTGTCGGACCAGGTGGGCAGCAGGGCCCAGGGTGTGGGAAGCTCACCCGGAGGGGCGGGATTTGGGGTCAGGGCCTGTACAGGGAACCCCTTGTCCTCTCCCTGAGCTGGGTGTGGGTTTGCAAGGAGACATGTGACCCAGACCAACCCTGGGAGCAGCAGGGCTCCTGCTGTCTGGCCACTCTTACTAGGACTGCTGTGGCACTTCCTCCCCTAGTGGCTCCCCGGTGCCCATGAATTGCAGCTCCTGGGTGGTGGGGGCACTGTCTCCTGGGACTCCAGCAGGGTTCTGGGGTGAGCTGTTGGCTCGCCCCACCTCAGCAGGTCCTCTAGGACTGCCCACTGGATGCTTCGCTGCCTCACACACTTGTAGGGGCTTCCTCAGGCCCTCAGCTGTTGGATTTCCCCACTTTCTGGGGCTCAGGTCCATTGACTGAGGTCTAGGGCTGCATGCATTTCACCCAGAGCCTCCGGAGCCCTACGATGGCAGACCTGTTCTGACACCAAACTTCCAAAGTCATGGGCCTTGATTAGGGTGGTCTAAATCAGACCTAGCCCTTTTCTGGGCAGGAGGGAGCTTCTGGGAGGATGGATGCTGCTTAGGCTGCAGGCAAAAGCCTTGAGGCTGAGTCCCTTCTGTGGCACGGTGGACAGACCCTCGCTCATCACAGACGGGCTTGTCGCAGGAGCTCCTTCTCCACACCCCTCCCTAAGCTCCTTATATGGACGCAGCCCTCTGACACTGAGGCCGGAGTTGTCGTTTCAGAACCTTGCTCTGTATTAAACAGCCGTGTTGGGCAGGGCCAGACTGCTGGACTGACAGCAGGGGGCAGGCAGCTGGACCCTCTGATCTCCCCAGTGGCACCAGCACCTCTCGGCCTCAGCCCAGGGGGTCATCAGGGAAGCTCTCCCCGATTCTGCACAGACAGAGCTTCCTCTGTCCACCCTCACTCGGCCAGAATTGTGTGCTGCTGGTGACTGGCACCCCTCTATTCTAGGGTCAAGGCCTCTCGGGGATCTACAAATATAAATATGGGTGGGCGCACGCCCATGCTACAAACCACACCAAATGCACAAAGACTGCCTGCAGGTGTGGGGTGTGGGGAACAGCTCTGGGTGGGAGGTTGGAAATTTGGTCTGGGGGACCCACTCGACTCCCTCCCTCAGCCCACAGTGAGTCTGGTTTCTGAGTTGTCCCAGTCCAGCCACTTTCGTTTCCCCTGGGGCTGGGTGGAGGCTGGGGCAGAAAGCGGAACTGAGCCCCCATGTTCTGAGGTCGGGGCAGGGCTGGAGCGTTCTGAACACCTCCCAGTCCCAGCCCCTGGGCCAGGCAAGGCTGGCCGGCCTTATGTGAAGGCTGGCCGGCCTTACGTCTCCTGGGTTGGTGGCAGCCGAGCTGGGCTCTGAGGGAGGCCTACAATGTGAGACACTAGCAGCTCAGAGGCAGCACGAGGCAGGTGCAAACCCAAAAGGTACTGGGCAGGGAATTTCAGGGGAAACTGAGGTTCCGTGCTGCAAGGCCCAAGCAGGCCCAGAAAGACAGAGGGAGTTCAGCTCGAACCTTTCCTCCTTACTTGCTGAGCGACACGTTCACTTCTGATGGGCTGTGCTGTATAATGGCCCAGTCCTTTCTGTCTTCCACACAGGGGTCTCAAGTGAAGGGCCAAGGGCATGGGTAAGGGGAGGAGAGAGAGAGAGGAGGGGGCTCAGGACTGTGAAGAGTTTCCGGTTCTGGGCTGGACAGGGAGTTTGGCGTGTGGAGGGGAGGAGGCAGGGTCCCTCTGGCCTGACTCCAGGGAGGCAGCGAAGCTGTGGCCTGAGAGGTGGGGCTCGTGCCCCTGGGTAGGTAGTGGTTAGAGCTGTGGTTTCTGTTTCCTGCAGACTTCCTAACAGGCTCCGGCAGGCATTAGGGCCTTCCTAAGTGCTACACCAATGCGTGTCCAGTGGGAGAAGGGGGAGGACCAAGAATCTAGATGAATGGCCCTAGAGAAGTAACGTCTAAGTTTGGTGGCTGCTGTCGTTGGAGGTGGTTGAGTTGGTTGATGGGATTTATCTAAAGACGTTGAGGTTGGGGAACTTCCTCCCAGAGGGAAACTGAGGAAGAAAGGTAGCTCTGAGAGTTGGGTGAAGAAACCCACCCTCCATTCACATGTTCTGCTTTCCTCTGAGGGCAGGTGTCCTTGAGAGCTCGAGATGAGATTCTTGTTGAGGGCATCTCCGGAGGGGACTCTCAGGGGACAGGGGGTGAGAAAACTTGGGCAGAGAAGAATTGAACCAGGGGTGTGGACTGAGCGGGAGGTTGCCTTCAGGCTGATCCCACGGAGCACTCGCTGCCCCATGTAGCCCAGCTTGAGACAAGATAGCCAGGCTTTTGTCCCTTGTGTCAGGCAGTCTGGCTGTGGGCTGCTCCCCCAAGAGCGAGGGGTGGGCCTAACCTGTGGGGTGAGTAGTGGAAGGCAGTTCTCTGGCCAATGGGCTGTTCGCTACTGTTAGCAGTTGGAGAATGGATGCCTCTGCCCGGTAAAGGGCGTCTGGGGCTGTGCCCGAAGCATTCACTAACTCGTAACTCTCTTTCCCTTCACCCAAACACAAAATTCCATGACACTAGACAAGAAAGTTGATGCTTGGAAAAGACAATTGGCCTTAAATACCTAGATGGACTGGAGAGACCATCCCTTGTGGCCCACAGCTTGACCTCTGAGCACCCTGTCCCCGTCCACCTGCGGACCTGCTGAGGCTCCCCCTGGCTTTCTCCTGCAGACCCTTCTGCCATGAACCAGTCCATCCCAGGCGCTCCCACCCCGCCCCGCCGCGTGCGGCTGAAGCCCTGGCTGGTGGCCCAGGTGAACAGCTGCCAGTACCCAGGGCTTCAATGGGTCAACGGGGAAAAGAAATTATTCTACATCCCCTGGAGGCATGCCACGAGGCATGGTCCCAGCCAGGACGGAGATAACACCATCTTCAAGGTAAGCCCTGGCGAGGAGGTTGGCTGGACCTCCAGAGCACCCTGTCCCCAGAAGAGGATCGCATATAACACACACAGGCAGCTCCTCAAGACTGGCCACCCACCCAGCTAGCATGCTGCCGCTGATGCCAGGCCCGGACTAAGGGGATGCAGACGTAGCCACAGGGCACAGCTTTTTCCTTTTTTTTTTCTTTTTTTTTTTTTTTTTGAGACAGAGTCTCGCTCTGTAGCCCAGGCTGGAGTGCAGTGGCACAATCTCAGCTCACTGCAACCTCTGCCCCCTGGGTTCAAGCGATTCTCCTGCCTCAGCCTCCTGAGTAGCTGGGATTACAGGCATGAGCTGCCGCGCCCGGCCTAGGGCACACCTTTTCTAACCTTCACCCTAGAGCAGTGTGGGAACTGAGGGTCCCCAGAAGGCCTTCCCATAATTTGTCCTACTCACCCTTTGCTCTTGTCTCACTGCTATTACTCATGAGGACTTGTTCAGTGCACACATACGCTAAAGGAAGCCAACAATCACCCATCATCTTTCTTTTTTTTGAGATGGAGTCTCGTTTTGTTGCCCAGGCTGAAGTGCAGTGGCACGATCTCGGCTCGCTGCAAGCTCTGCCTCCCAGGTTCCTGCCATTCTCCTGCCTCAGCCTCCCAAGTAGTTGGGACTACAGGTGCCCGCCACCACACCCGGCTAATTTTTTTGTATTTTTAGTAGAGACGGGGTTTCACCATGTTATCCAGGATGGTCTTGATCTCCTGACCTCGTAATCTGCCTGCCTCAGCCTCCCAAAGTGCTGGGATTACAGGCGTGAGCCACTGCGCCCGGCCCACCCATCATCTTTCTAAAAATTTTATTTTTAAATTAATATACTTCCATAAATATATGGGGTACACAGTGATGATTTGATAAGTACAGTGATCAGATCAGGTACTTAGCATATCCATAATCTCAAACATTTGTCATTTCTTTGTGTTGGGAACAAACTATTTTTAATATAAGATTCAGATATATCATCAATCTTTTAATTTTTTAATTTTCTAATTTTTTTAGAGGCAGGGCCTAACTCTGTTGACCAGCTCCATTTTTTTTTTTTTTTTTTTTTTTGAGACAGGGTTTCACTCTGTCACCCAGGCTGGAGTGCAGTGGCACAGTCTTGGCTCACTGCAGCCTCTACCTCCCAGGCTCAGGTGAGTCTCCCATCTCAGCCTCCTGAGTAGCTGGGATTACAGGTGCCTGCCACCACACCTGGCTAATTTTTTGTACTTTTAGTAGAGACTTTGCCATGTTGCCCAGGCTGGTCTCCAACTCCTGGACTCAAGCAGTCCACCCACCTCAGCCTCCCAGAGTGCTGGAATTACAGGTGTGAGCCACTGTGCCTGGCCCAATCTTTTTTTTTTTAACCGACATATTACAACTGTACATATATACTCCCCCCGCTCCTTTTTTTTTTTTGAGATGAGGTGTTGCTCTGTTGCCTAGTGTTGCACCACTGGTGAGCAGTGGTGCAGTCGTAGCTCACTGCAGCCTCCAACTCAGCTCAGGTGATCCTCCAGTCTCAGCTCCCTGAGTAGCTGTGACTACAGTTGCATGCCACCATGCCCAGCTAACTTTTTTTTTTTTTTTTTGAGATGGAGTCTTGCTCTGTCACCCTGGCTGCAGTGGCGCAATCTCAGCTCACTGCAACTTCTGCCACCTGGGTTCAAGCAATTCTCCTGCTTCAGCCTCCCGAGTAGCTAGGATTAAAACCCCCATTGTCATGCAGGCTGTCTTAATGTTTCCCTTTTTTTCAACTTCAATTATGAATTTTTTTTTTTTTCTGTCTTTGAAGTAAAGACAGGATTTCACCATCTTGGCCAGGCTGGTCTTGAACTCCTGACCTCGTGATCCACCTGCCTCGGCAAAGTGCTGGGATTACAGGCGTGAGCCACCGTGCCCAGCCTAATTTTTTGATTTTGATTTTTGTAAAGATGAGTTCTCACTTTGTTGCCCAGGCTGGTCTCAAGCTCGGGGGCTCAAGTGATCCTCCCACCTCAGCCTCCTGAGTAGCTGGTATTACAGGCGCAAGCCACTGTGCTCTCTCCAGTAATCTTAATGCTAGGACGTACCTAGCATAACAGTTTTTGCTTACATTTTTAGTTTTTTTGCACGTGTGTGTATATAGAATGCAAAATTGGAATCAAGTGATATATCTTGATTTGTAACCTGGATGTTTTTCACCCTATATCAGGATCAGCTTTCCTTTCCAACATACGTCCACATCACTTTTCGTGACTGTAGAATTTCCACTGGAATGGCTTAGCACAATTTGCTCACCGGGTCTGGGTTTTTGGATACTTGCGGTTGCTTTTAAAACCTGAACTTGAAACCCCCATTGTCATGCAGGCTGTCATAATGTTTCCCTTTTTTCCAACCTCAATTATTTTGAGGGTTGATTTCCTAGACTTAAAAATTGCTGGGTCAAAGGCAATGCTTACTTTTTAAAACTTTGGATACATATTTTCTTAGTTTTTGGACTTGATCCTTACCTTTCCAAAATTCTTTTGCTAATTCATTTTTTATTTTTGTATAGGTAATACAGTCACAAAATTCAACATTAAAAGGCATAGAATGGTTTAGAGCAAAAAGTCTCCCTCCTTCCCTGGCTCACCACCACCCACTCCCCTCCCTAACCTTTCCCTAGAGGCAGCCGTGTTATCATTTTCTTGTTTAGCCTTCCTGAGAGATTTTTATGCACATATAAGCAAATATGCACTATCCTTTCCTCTATTTTCATAAGAAATGCTAGATATCTGCATTTTTTCTATACTTCATACTTCTTGATGATTGCTACATGTCAGTATGTAAACAGTTTCCTGCTTTTTCTTTTTTTGTGCCGCCCAGTATTTCATTCAATGGGTTGGCCATAATTTCACCAGCCCCTCATTGATGGATGTTGCATTGGGTATTTTCAGTCATCTTTTACACACAGTGCTACTGCAAATAACCTTGTTTGTGCAATATTTTGTGTGAATGCATCTATGATATTTAGGATGAATTCCTAGAAATCAAAGAACTGGGTTAAAGGGTAGAAATAAACATTGGTAGTCCTCACCTCGCCTAATTGCCATTCAAAATAATACCAGCAGCTCCAGTGTCTCAAGCCCGTCCTATGTGCGGGCATAGCTCTGAGTGCTTTACGGACATCAACCCCCCTCATTTTTTTTTTTTTTTTTTTGAGATAGGGTATCACTCTGTTGCCCAGGCTGCAGTGCAGAGCATGATTGATCATGGCTCACTGCAGCCTCGAACTTCCTGGCTCAAGCAATCCTCCCACCTCAGCCTCCTGAGTAGCTGGGACCACAGGCACCCACCACTATGCCCAGCTAATTTTTTGTAGAGACAGGAGTCTTGTTATGCTGCCTAGGCTGGTCTCCAACTCCTGGGCTCAAGCGATCCTCCCACCTTGGCCTCCCAAAATGTTGGGATGACAGGTGTGAGCCACTGTGCCCAGTCGACATCAACCCCTTGAGTCCTTACTGCCACTCCATGAGGTGAGCACTGTGAGGAGATCAAGACAAAGGGAGGCAGTGACGTGGCCTGGCACACAGCTGGCAGGGGGCACATTCCAGATTGAAACCCAGCCTGGCTCCAGAGTGCTCATCCTTATCCCCCACGCTGTCCTCCTTAGAGATCACACTGATTCACCCTCCTAGGAGCAGGGACTACAGATGCATCTCATAGCCCTAGATTTCATGGAGCTTGCTGGCAGCCTTAGGGCTGGGGCAGGACTGTGGCAGACTTCCACGTTGCAAACCAGGTCTGGGGCTCAGCGAGGCTCAGCTTGTGGCCGAAGTTCTCCCCACACAGTGGGGTCTCCTACGGAATGGTAGGCAGACTGGGGTTGTGGTGGAGACGAGGTTCTCTGTGGTGGCTGTCTCTTCCTGCCCCAGGCCTGGGCCAAGGAGACTGGGAAATACACCGAAGGCGTGGATGAAGCTGATCCGGCCAAATGGAAGGCCAACCTGCGCTGTGCCCTTAACAAGAGCCGGGACTTCCGCCTCTTCTACGATGGGCCCCGGGACATGCCACCTCAACCCTACAAGATCTACGAGGTCTGCTCCAATGGCCCTGCTCCCACAGGTATCAGGCCTAGCCCTCTGTGGGCCGCCTGGGAGGCTGTGCAATGTCCCGGCCCCCAGTCATGAGCTCTTGGGTGCAGGCAGGCCCAGGGCCCTCTAGTGGGCAGTGGTCCAGGACACGATGCAGGGGCTCCTGCTAGGTCATGACACCCAGGGTTCCCAGGAGTGGCTGGGATGGGTCACTGGCAGATTAGGAATGGCTTGGCGTGCAGTCAGGGACCTGGGTGCTTCTTCCTTACCATTGCTCTCGTTTTGGCTTCTGGCTCCAGCCGAGGTCTCATGGCCCATGGAGTTGGGGAGGTCCTTCCCAATCCTGGTGGCTGTACTCTCCACCGCGCCCTGTGTTGGGGAAGCTTTGGGGAGGGCAGAAGCTGCACAGGAGCTACAGGCAGCCTCTCAGGGGATCTTGCTTCTCCTGACGTTGACTCCCTTACTGCCCTGCTTTTCTCTCCCTGCTGTGCAGACTCCCAGCCCCCTGAGGATTACTCTTTTGGTGCAGGAGAGGAGGAGGAGGAGGAAGAGGAAGAGGTGAGTGTGGGAGGAGGAGGCAGGTGGAGCCCTGGACGGGCTCTCTGCTGTCCCCACTGGCCTTAGGTTTCCGCAGCCCCGCTCCCCTGGAGCCCCATGGCCCTCTCAATGGCTCTTCACCTAGTTTCTTCTCCTGGAATTCTGAATGATAGGAGCACAGTCCCCACCTGCTCCTTCCTGGGGCGTTGTCGTTACCCCGCATGTGTGACCCACACAGCAGTTGGGGCTTGGTAGGTCTGACTCCCCGTAGAAGGCAAATGAGGAAAGTGAGGCACAGGGCTTTTCTGACCTGCCTGGGATGGACAAGCTGGGACCGGAGGCAGGGTCTTGCCTGAGCTCAGCTGAGGCTAGGGCAGTTGCCTCGTGGTTCTTGCATGTTACTTCCCCAGCCCCAGGTCAGTGGAATGACTTGTCCTCCCTTCTCTCCCATCTCTTCCCTCCCTTGCCGGTGGTGTCCCTTCAGCTGCAGAGGATGTTGCCAAGCCTGAGCCTCACAGGTGGGGCCGGGAGGTGGTGGTTGGGGGTCTAGTATACAGAGAAGCTACAGGTACCATAGGTACCTGGGAGGGGGCTAATGGGAGGCTGGGGTGGCCCAGGGCTGGGAGTAGGTGGGCCCGGGAGGCAGTTCTTGGAGGTGGCACTGACAGCCGTCCACATGCACTTTCTGTAGATGCAGTGCAGTCTGGCCCCCACATGGCACCCTATTCTTTACTCAAAGACGATGTCAAGTGGCCGCCCACTCTGCAGCCGCCCGTGGTGCTGGGTCCCCCTGCTCCAGACCCCAGACCCCTGGCTCCTCCCCCTGGCAACCCTGCTGGCTTCAGGGAGCTTTTCCCTGAGGTCCTGGAGCCTGGGCCCCTGGCTGCCAGCCTGCCCCCTGCAAGCGAACAGCTCCTGCCTGACCTGCTGATCAGCCCCCACATGCTGCCTCGTAAGGACCCGCGGCTGGGCACGGGGAAGCAGTGCTGGGGGATTGGGGTAGGATTGGCAAGGAGGGTGGAGGGTGCTGCAGCTCCTTGGGAGGGGAAAGTGGGAGAGCTGATGGGGCTGGGCCTGGACACTGGGCTGCAGAACGGGGAGGCACGGGGCTCAAGGACGGTTTGGGCCTGCCTTCTGCCCCACAGTGACTGACCTGGAGATCAAGTTTCAGTACCGGGGGCGGCCACCCCGGGCCCTCACTATCAGCAACCCCCACGGCTGCCGGCTCTTCTACAGCCAGCTGGAGGCCACCCAGGAGCAGGTGGAACTCTTTGGCCCCATAAGCCTGGAGCAAGTGCGCTTCCCCAGCCCTGAGGACATCCCCAGCGACAAGCAGCGCTTCTACACGAACCAGCTGCTGGATGTCCTGGACCGCGGGCTCATCCTCCAGTTACAGGGCCAGGACCTGTATGCCATCCGCCTGTGTCAGTGCAAGGTGTTCTGGAGTGGGCCTTGTGCTTCAGCCCATGACTCATGCCCCAACCCCATCCAGCGGGAGGTCAAGACCAAGCTCTTCAGCCTGGAGCATTTTCTCAATGGTGAGGGCCCGAAGCCGTGGTCCTCCTGGCCACCTCTTGCCCAGGGGTGTGGTTCCAGCCTCTGACTAGGGACCTTGATTTTGATGCAGAGCTCATCCTGTTCCAGAAGGGCCAGACCAACACCCCACCACCCTTCGAGATCTTCTTCTGCTTCGGGGAAGAATGGCCTGACCGCAAACCCCGAGAGAAGAAGCTCATTACTGTACAGGTACGTCTCCTCTGCCCCAAAGTCGGCCTTGGCTTGAAAACTGGGGAATCCTGGGGCCAGGCCCTTGCCCCAGGCTGGAGGCTCAGGGCTCCCTGAGCAGCGTGAACTTGGCTGCCAGAGACCATCAAGGCTCAGGGCCAGAGAATGCAGTCTATTACTCACCCCTGATGGCTGCCCTCATGCACAGCTGGATCTGGCAGCCCTGTCACGGGTCTCCCTGTCTCATCTCCTCTTTGCCTCCCAGGTAGTGCCTGTAGCAGCTCGATTGCTGCTGGAGATGTTCTCAGGGGAGCTATCTTGGTCAGCTGATAGTATCCGGCTACAGATCTCAAACCCAGACCTCAAAGACCACATGGTGGAGCAGTTCAAGGAGCTCCATCACATCTGGCAGTCCCAGCAGCGGTTGCAGCCTGTGGCCCAGGCCCCTCCTGGGGCAGGCCTCGGTGCTGGCCAGGGGCCCTGGCCCATGCACCCAGCTGGCATGCAGTAACAGGCTGCAGATGGTGACTGGCCCTGGCTTCCTGGGTGGCTGTGTGGACTGATGTGGAGGTGTGACAGCCCCAGTGAGCACCTGGTTGGCTGCAGGGTCCTACCTCTGGGTTTCCTGGAAGTGGATGTGGGCCAGGAGGAAGAGGGAGAAAGGCCCGAGCCCCTGCCTTCCCAGGCCTATCTGTCCTTGTCTCAATTGTTTCTGGTCTGGTCAGCCTGGCTCTCAAGAAACTCGGCCATGAGCAGGGAAGGAACTCCCCCAACCTTGGTGCCTAGTTGTATAGGAGGAATTGCCTAAGGGTGGCCCACTCTTGTGATTGCCCCATTTCCTCTGGCAGAAAAAGCCAGAGTGTTGTGGGCCAAGTCTCCCGCACAGGGGGATTTCCCTGGTTTGAGCCTCACTTCCTCATCTCCCTCTCCTCTGAGATAATATGAGTGAGCATTTAGGTATCACATCAGATGCTCAAGGCTGGCAGCTACCCCCCTTCTTGAGAGCCCAAGAACCTGGAGTAGAAAGAATTTTTATGTATTTTTGGATTAATAAATGTTAAAAACACACTCAGCCGTTTCTTTCCTTTTTCTACTACCAGTTGCTCCCATGCTGCTCCACCAGACCCTGTTTCGGATGCCCGCTGGCCCACTCCCCAAGCACTTGCCCCCAGCTTGCAACCATTGGCACTGGGAGGGCCTGAATTCTGGGCTGATGAGTCAGTTGGGCCTTCATAAACACTCACCTGGCTGGCTTTCCTTTCCAGGAGGAAGCTGGCTGAAGCAAGGGTGTGGATTTTTAAATGTGTGCACAGTCTGGAAAACTGTCAGAATCAGTTTTCCCATAAGAAATGGTGAAAAAGGGCAGGCTAGCATTGCAGCTGCATTTGGGACCATTCAAATCTGTCACTCTCTCGTGTACATTCCTGTGCTATTAAATATATCAGGGCAATGCATGCAAATCATCCTGATATATTTAATATATTTATTATATTGTCCCCTGAGGTGGGGGCAGTGAGTTCTCACTCTTAGTCCCCTCAGAGCTGGTTGCTAAAGAACCTGGCACCTACCCCCTCTCATTTCCTCTGTGTCATCTCTGCACACTCCAGCCCCCTTTCTGCCTTCAGTCATTGAGTGGAAGCTGCCCCAGGCCCTTACCAGGTGCAGATGCCCCATCTTGATGCCCAGCCATCAGAACTGTGAGCCAAATAAACCTTTTTCTGTGTAAATAACCCAGAAGGGTCTTCGTTTACAGCAACACAAAATGGATTAAACCCCCACAAATGTTCAAGGATACCTGGCCCCACAGCCTCATCCACAGAATATATTATCACTGTTTGGATTTTTGTCAACCTGACAGGTGAGATATTATCTCAGTGCCACTTCTTGTTATTAGCAAGGCCGAGTAGCTTTTCACATAGTTAAGTGATAAACAAACAATTTTAGAATGGTTTTAGATTTATGGAAAAGTTCCTAATAGAGTTCCCAAGGACCCACAGTTTCTCCAATTGTTAACATCTTACATTACTATGGCACACTTGTGACAATAATGAAACCATGTGGACAATTACTATGAACTCAACTTCTTTATTTAGATTTCACAAGGTTTTCGGATATCCTTTTTCGGTTCCAGGATCCTATCCAAGGTATCACGTTACATTCACTTGTCACATTCACTTGTCACATTCACTTGTCATTACTTGACGTGACATAGACCAGACTCCTCTGGTCTATGACAGTTTCTTAGACTTTTCTTGTTTTTGGTCTTGATGGTTTTGAGGAACACCGGCCATTTTTTAAAGCGTGTCCCCCAGTTTGGGCTTATCTGATGTATTTCTCATTTGTTTTTAGAGAGAGGGTCTTTGCTCTGTTGCCCAGGCTGGAGTGCCATGGCGCAACCTTGAACTCCTGAGCGCAGGAGTTCCTCCCACATAGCTGGGGCTACAGGTGCACACCACTACACCTGGCTTTTTTTTTTTTTTTTTTTTTAGAGACCTCGTCTCAATATATTGCCCAGGCTGGTCTCAAACTCCTGGCCTCAAGTGATCTTCCCACTGTGGCCTCCCAAACAGCTGAAATTACAGGTATGAACCACTGTGTTCCACCTGTTTCTCATGGTTTTTGTATGGAAGACCACAGAGGTGAAGCATCATTCCCACTACATCATGTTAAGGGTGTATACTATTAACTTATTTATTACTGTTTCTGACTGAGGTAGTGATACGTTCCTCTATCATAAAGTTACTCTTCATCCTACCCGATGTTCTATATGTACACAGGTACAGTGATTTTAGAATTGTTCACCTGCATCCTCTTAAACTTCACCAACTAGAGTACAGTGATTACGTAGCGCTCCTTTTGTCTGTACTCTTAGTTTTCAATCATTTACAAAGGTGTGCACCTCTTTTCCGCACAGGCCTGTGCAGTTCTATTCCCTCTTGAAATTTTCAATGTTTTGAGATTAGGAGATGGGAGATGTCACATACCTGGTTTCCAGCTTCTTCCAAAACACTGGCAAATACGAAAACACTGTCACACATTCCTCAAAGGCAATAATCAGCTGGAACTCTGGGTGGGGAATATTCTCCCAGTTCAATATGGTCCTCTCCTGGCCTGCTTCCTTTCACTGCTCTCCGTGTCCCTAAGGGCATTTGAGTTTGCAACCCTTGATGAATGGTGGAGCAGGGAGACTGAGTGTAGACGAACTGGGGAGGCTTGGAAGGGCCAGGTGCCCCTCGCGACCAGAGTGGGCTGACTTCCCCAGTGCTGCTAGCAGTTGAGTAACTGCCAACAATCTTCCCTGAATTTCTTTTTTTTATTTTTTTTTATTTTTTATTTTTTGAGACGGAGTCTCGCTCTGCCGCCCAGGCTGGAGTGCAGTGGCCAGATCTCAGCTCACTGCAAGCTCCGCCTCCCGGGTTTACGCCATTCTCCTGCCTCAGCCTCCCGAGTAGCTGGGACTACAGGCGCCCGCCACCTCGCCCGGCTAGTTTTTTGTATTTTTAGTAGAGACGGGGTTTCACCGTGTTAGCCAGGATGGTCTCGATCTCCTGACCTCGTGATCCACCCGCCTCGGCCTCCCAAAGTGCTGGGATTACAGGCTTGAGCCACCGCGCCCGGCCTCCTGAATTTCTATTTATTGGTTTGTTAAAAATAAAATGAAAACAACAATAAAAAACCTGGCTGTCACTTATAAGATCTCTGTGTTGTAGTAGCCAGTTGTGGATGAACATTACCCAGAAGTGACGGATGTAACAAACTCCAGAGGTAAGGGCAGGCCACTGTGGTACAATTCACTGCTCCGAAGCCAGGCTAGGGCTCCCCTTGGTAGTACCTTTTGACTGCTCTGGTGGCCTGTGCTGGAGCTTACGTTGGAACCCACAGGACCTTGATGCCCACAGCCCTGGGGATGAACGCAGCCCTTTAGCCCCAGCAGTTTCTCTCCCTTCTTTCAAGCTCCTTGTCCCCACCAAGTTCATCCTTATAACCAACTAAATATACCCTTTTAAGACTCTCAGCTATTCTTTGACATAAAGAACCTACCCTGGCTGGGTGCGGTGGCTCACCCCTTAGTCCCAGCACTTTGGGAGGCCAAGGTAGGCGGATCACAAGGTCAGGAGTTCAAGACCAGCCTGGCCAACATGGTGAAACCCCATCTCTACTAAAAATACAAATATTAGCTGGGTGTGGTGTTGGGTGCCCGTAATCCTAGTTGCTCGGGAGGCTGAGACAGGAGAATCACTTGACCCCAGGAGGCAGAAGTTGCAGTGAGCTGAGATGCCACCATTGCACTCCAGCCTGGGCGACACAGCAAGACTCCATCTCAAAAAAAAAAAAAAAAAGAAAAAAAAAAAGAAAAAACCTACCCTTTTCAGTCTCTGTAGAGTAGAAGATATCAATGGCTTTTCCCATTTTTGCTGAAGGAGCATTCTTGGAAGGCAATATTCTCATTTGCTGGTAATCTATCCCAAAGAATCAGGCACATCTGGTTGCAAAATCTTGAACCTTTAAGGTCTCTTGGTTGTGGCTTTCATCTGATGATTCACTTAAATCAGGGCCACACAAGGTAGACATTTACATAAACTCATGAATGTTGATGCCATTCAAAAGCACAATTTCCTTTATGTCTTAGGCATGCATTCTCAGTTACTGTTCTTTATAACAATTCCCTTCAGATACATAAGGATTACAAGTTACTGTGTTTTAGTTCAGTCTTGCTGGAAATAGCCCCAATGGATGATCCGTGTTCCACATAATCTTGACCAACATTTCACAGCTAATCCTATCATGAGAAGACAATTCTGTGGGGAGATGACTTAGGCAAGTTCAGATGCAGTTAGCTGACCTGCCCATGTGGACGGGAGATACTCATCCTATTTCTACTAGACAATGCCATACAGAAACACAGCATCTCCATTAGGTGAGCTGATCCTGAACAGTTCCTTTTTAAATTAAAATCTAGATGGGCATCCTTGCTCTGCCAAAAGCTTCAGAGCAGCCCTTTCAAATAATCTGTAAGGCTTAAGTAAGCAGTGAGGTTCTGACACCATTAATAACACAGGGCTGTTTGCAAAGCTATAGCTTTAGATATGCATTCCACAGGATGTTTTTCAGTGGCTTGGGAGGGTTGCATTAAGTCTTCCACACGTTTTTTTCAGTTCCCCACATAATAACCTGTGAAAACAGCCAAATTCCTTAAACAGAGCAAAATCAACTGGTTATTTCAAGGACCTATGGTTGGACAACACTTAAAGGTTTTATTATTTAGCCAGAGCATGAGAGGGATGGCTGGGGCAATGTGCTAATCCTTGGAATCTGATTATCACTCTAGACACTCAAGTTTTTTTCTCTCCTTCTATTATTGCCTCTTTAGAGATTAAAACCCTGTGTACCACTGATGTTATGCTGGAAGATTTGTTTCACCAATTCCTACTGTTCTGTAGCTTGAGAATTTATGCCCAGGAGTGAAAAAGTTAAAGTGACAGGCAAAGAAAAGGCAGAGAAGTGTCAGTATATCAACAACACTGCCAGATGTATCACATTAGAATACAGCTCCGCCGTTATTAGCTCAAAGCCCCACTGCCATAACAGACTGTTACGATTCCATTTATTAAAAACTCAGGAAAATGCAAACTAATCTACAGTGACAGAAGACCAGTGGTTACGTGGAAATGGGGATAGATGGGAAGAGGCAGGAAGGAAGGATTACCTAGGGGTTCAAGGAAACTTTTGGCAATAAAGAGTATGTTCACTACCACCCAGGAGGCGGAGTTTGCAGTGAGCCGAGATTGCGCCACTGCACTCCAGCCTGGGTGACAGAGCGAGACTCTCTCTCTCAAAAAAAAAAAAGTGTGTTCACTACCCTGACTGTGGTAACGGTTTCATGGATATATCTTATGTCAAAGCTTATCAAAGTGTATACCTTAAACACATGCAGATTATGTTAATGATACTTCAATAAAGTTTTTTTTTTTTTTTTTTAAAGATCAATAAATCTGTAGGTCAGGAAACTGTCTATTTGTGTGGCCACAATAGAAAAACCATACCACACTGTTTAACATGAAAGAGTAACCCAACTCCCTTTCCCATGGAGCTACACGAAAGAGTAAAATGTAAGCGTCACGAGTTTTGGTGTGAATTAGGAGAATAAAAGGTGCAGAATGAGCCACTTCCCTGAAGTATGAAGGGTCTGTGGCATCAGGGCAGGGGCCTGCTCTTTCAACTCCATCCCCAGATGTCTATCAGGTACCAAAGGCTGACTCCATAGCTAGTCTAGCTGAACCATTTCTGAGCTACAAGGCAGTGAATGAAAGTAAAAACAAAGAAACACTGGTTAAATTTTAAAAATTTATTCTTTTTCTTTTGTTGCTGTTGATTTGTTCTTGAGATGGCTACAACACCAGACAGAACAGTGCCCTCATATCTGATGGCTGTGCAGGACTGCACTCCTTTGAAACATTAAGATCTGTTTTGGGCTTCCCTCTTTGGCCTCACCCTCCCCTTGAAATCAAGTCATTTCCACACTTTTTAGTAAAATACTAAATGACACATCATCCCTTGTTAGCCCTGTAAACATTTTTTCTCCACACACCCTCCCTCTTTTTTTTTCTCTCATGTCTGTGGGTGAATAATTCACTAAGAAAAAAAACCTTAAAAAACAAAAACTTACACATTTATATCCTGCACCCCCCACCCCACCCCAGTTTTGGCTCTTCTCTCCAAGGCAGACAACAACCTGATGTGGATTGGAAGTGGACTGAGATATGGTTATGGATGTATGGTTCAGATATCCATAAATTCTGACCCTGGCAGGTCCTGAGCATCACCAATGTGACCACAATAGAAAGCAGAATAGGCTCCTTGCTTACTCCTCCTTGTCTAAACAACTCTAAAGGTGGGAAGAAACAGCTGGGGAAGGTAGAAGAAATTTCTACTCATTTGCATTTAAAAGGAGGGGAGAGAGAAAGAGAAGGAAGGGGAGAAGAGGAAACAGAGGACAAAACAATAGAAAACCTGAACAAATGACCCTGACCCTCTTCTTCCAATTGCAGCTATTTAATTCATGTGAATCCCCACATTATCCCTAAGTAAATTTTTTGTTTCACAGAAAGCTTGTCCTTTTGTTTTTCCATGTGCACGTGCGCACTGGCGCTTGTGCGTGTATGTGTGTGCGTGCATGTGTCATTTGCTACCAGGTGAATGTTTCAGTTCTGGTTTCTGTTTAGTTTTCCTTTTTTTTCTTTTTTCTTTACTTAAAATTATTTTTCCTTTTAGAAAGTTCACCAGGAAACCAGCTCCCCTCCCACCACGCCGGGCAGGCCACAGCCATCTTTTTAAAAACCGCGCTGATTTTCCCTCACACCCCCAAACAGGAACTCCTCAGGATGGCCTCAGAAGGCTGGAGTCTCTCCCTGTCTGGCGGGACACCCTGGTGGCGGTGAAGGCCCCTCTGCCACAACGGAGGTTTCTGATTGTGGGACACAGTCTGGTTTTTGTTTTCTTCCTGTCTTCTAATTAAAAAAGACATTCCTGACAAAAGAGATAAGATAGTCAATAACTGCACCAGAAAACAGAGCATTTAGTAAAATCAACCTTAAGGCAGAGGTTTCTGTATTTCCTCAGGTACCTCATTCTGAAGTTTGCCATAAGAACTCAGAAAAAAAAAAAATAAAAGTCTGGAGTTTTAACTTGTGGGTTCAAGGGAGCTACTGCATTAATGAGACACCATCTGCAGTGTGTTTCCAATGCTGAGTGTGCTGTGGAAACAAGGAATGATGTGTCAGGAGGGCAAAGAGCCAACAGGTCCAGGTCTCCCATTCAAAGCAACCAGGGAAGTTCTACCTCCAGTCTGCTAAATCCCACAGGCTTCATGTCGATTTTATTTTGAAACAAGGCTTTGCCTACCAACCAGTTAAAAACAAAACAAAACACCAATTTAGATGCTATCGAAAGGATACTGTATTAAGTAGAGTGGTTCAAAGCGAGGACTCTGGTACCAGAATATCTATATGTGAACTCTGGCTCCACCAATAACTGTCAGGCAAATTGTTAAACATTGTTGAACCTCGATTTCCTCATTTGTAAAGTAGGAAAAATAGTAACAAATCCAGAAAAGCAGATGAGGATTACCTAATACATCTAAAGCATTTAAAACAGTGCCCTGACACACAGTAAGGGCACAATAAAAGTTAACCATGAACACCGACAGCTGTCCATGAGCAACCTTATGAGGTGTATCAGTGTCAGCTAACCCAGAAGCCACGCAAAATCTGGGGATCCCAAATGATATTATTACTCATTAAAACAATCAAAGTTGAGAAATGATTTCGGGTGTGGCAAGGCACTGCTGAATATCACCTTTACCTATGAATGCATTTATCACAGAAACTACCAGTGAGTGCTACACATTCATCAAGAATTGCCTCCTGGGAGAAGAAACTCGCCTTGAGACATCAAAGAGTGGGCTTAAAGGAGAGTTGGTTTTCTTCTCTCCGTCAAGAAATTGGCATCCAAATTCTACTACCCACTCCTTTCTGCTAAGCTTCTTGCTTTGCTTCAGAATCAGGAGATGGAAAGCACGTGGAGAAAAGTGCTCATCGGGAGCCAAAGATGCTCCTCCTTTCCTGTAAGGGCCAAGCATCCCTAACCTGAATAGCCAAAATTCTTCAACAGCTGACACTTTTTCAACGCTGATATGACCCTCAAGGGAATGCGCATTGATGCATTTTGGATTTTGGATTTTTGGATTAGGAATGCCCAACTGGTATGCATTCTGCAAAAATTCCAAAATCCCAAAAAAATCAAAAATCCGAAAAACACTTCTGAAAGTGTTTTTTCCTCCGAAATCCCAAGCATTTCGGATAAGGGCTATTCAGCTTGTACCTCCTGCCCTGGTCAAAACCAGGCACTTCAGCATTCAGGTCATAAAAGTGATAAGAATAAGCTCTCTGCTCATTACATCTGGAGGGTCAGTTTTAGGAGACTGGCAACACATATAACAGTCTACTTGAGGTTGCTTTTGCCAAAGTAGCCAGGTTAAAAATACTTGTTTGTTGCCATGTACACTTACCATCTTAGAAGTGTCTATAAGGGGAAGGGGGAAGAAAACTTTTCAATGCACTTTGCAACAGTTACTTTTTTATGGAGGTAAAAATGGTCCCCCAAAGACACTGACTATTATGTGGCTGTCCAGGAAAATCTGGGCCCCATATATTCCAGCTGTTCACCACAGTTAAACTGCTGAGTCCTTCCCTGACTCCAGCTATAAGACTGGTCCCATGATAGGCATTAAAACCTATGCCCATTCCCAGGCATCCCCGACAGTCCGGAGAAAAGCTGGGAACTATGTATCCTCACCTGGGTGACAGGCACAGTGCAGGAGTGTGAGCTATCGAAACAACCTGGTGAAGTCTCGCAAGGCCCAGCAAACTTGCTTACATTCCTCAGCACTAGAAAAGAAAAGGTAGGTTGGTCCTTGACTGAGGAGAAAAGACAGAATATGCTGAAAAACCACCGCAACATTGGGGCACACTGAGAACCGTCCCAACTCTGCTAGGAGCTCTCTCCATCGTTTCCTGAGTGACCCTGGCTTCAGATCTTTCTGTAATTCAGGGCAAAAATTAACTATTATATATGAGAAAAGTTATAAGCTTGGTGGTCTTCAAAGAGTGGACTCTAGACACAAACTGCCCGAGTTTGAATCTTGGCTCCATTGTGCCCTTCAACAAGTTACCAATCTTTGTCTCAGTTTCCTCATCTGTTAATATTATCTACTTCATAACACTGTTTAGAGGATTAAAATCATCCATATACAGAGTGTATGATAATAGAGCAGTGAACAAAATAGTATTCAATACATGTAGGCTGCTACAACAACACTTGGTTGCTAAGGCTCTCATAAGTTTCCTCATTCTCTTCCAAAGATAGATTTTGTTTACAAAGGCTGGTCTAGCAACTAAGTCTCCATCAGTCATTGATTTTCTAGTTGAACAGGCTGCTCAGGATTTCCTCCTGTGGGAGGAGGAGGGAGAGAGGAAAGAGTTAAAACATGTAGAAAGAGAGACGAAGCAGGAGATGCCTATGCGATATGAATAGCCCAATATTCATCCGACCCTGTTTTTTCAAAAGCCCCCCGACCTCCCTTTGTCCAAAACTGTCACCAAGAAACCAGTTGATGCCAGGTTCATTCTACTGTATCTGTCTTTCTAACAGTTTTTGCTAAATGGACATGAGGCTAAGCTAAAGCAGTGGAAAAGGAAGCATCTCTTTTTTTGTTTTTGAGATGGAGTCTTGTTCTTGTCATCCAGGCTGCAGTGCAATGGCACGATCTCAGCTCACTGAAACTTTCGCCCCCCAGGTTCAAGCGATTCTCCTGCCTCAGCCTCCCCAGTAGCTGGGATCACAGATGCCCACCACCACACCCGGCTAATTTTTTATATTTTTAGTAGAGATGTGGTTTCGCCATGTTGGCCAGGCTGGTCTCGAACTCCTGACCTTGTGATTCGCCCGCCTCGGCCTCCCAAAGTGCTGGGATTACAGGCATGAGCCACCGCGCCCAGCCAGGAAGCAATTCTTAATATGCTTGCCTTCCTGTGGCCCTCTCCCTGGCTCAACTAACTCAGATACCAGTGCCTACAGCCTAGGATTCAATGCAGATGAAAACACACTTTCCATCTCATAATGATTAAACACCAGGGGAGGGAGCTGCTCTAAGTGATCTAACAGAAAAGATGAAAATACAGCTATCCACTTAGATTCCTACATCCAGATTTCCCTACCCATTATAAGTTCTGAAACATCATTAAGAACCTTGACTTAGACCCCATGACTTGATTCAACAGAACATTCTAGAAAGTTTCTTCTAGTCGCTCCATCCTAAAATGTAATGAAAATAAGGCAGGTGGCCAGGCACAGTGGCTCATGCTTGTAATCCCAACACTTTGGGGCAACACAAGGAGACCCCATCTCTACAAATAATTTAAAACTTAGCTGGGTGTGGTGGTGCACACCTGTGGTCCTGGCTACTCACGAGGCTAAGGCAGGAGGATAACCTGAGCTGGGGAGGTTGAGGTTGCAGTGAGCCGTGATTGTGCCACTGCATTCCAGGCTGGGCAACAAGTAAGACCCTGTCTCAGAAAAAAAGAAAAAAGAAAGAAAATGAGAAAGGTCTTTTGGCTTTATTGGAATTGCCATTACCTCTGTGGATTTAATAAGCTTCAATTAAAGTGTTACATTTCTTATTTTACTTCCAAATTAATATTGATTGTTAAGGAGGCAGCCAGGTTATGTGAGCCCATACCACTCATGCTCCCAATGTCAGGAAGGAGGAAGATTTGTAACCCAAGAGAAGTTGCTATGTGGTGTGTTATTATAAGGGACTAGGATAATAGAAAACCCTGAAACTTAGGACAGTGCTGGAGACTGAGATTTTTTTGCTATCCTAATGTCTTACATGTTTTAAATTTTACCCTTCTTCAAGAGACTTCCATTTTGTTTTGTTTTCAAAACAGATAGAAACAGGGTCTCACTGTGTTGCCCAGGCTGCTGGAACTTCTGGGCTCAAGCTATTGTCCTGCCTCAGCCTCCAAAAGAGCTGGGATTATAGGCGTGAGTCACTGTGCCCAGCAGAGACTTTGGAAGAGAAATAACTTCACAGCCTCCTTTGTGGTGCATGAGAGAAAGTATTGAAACCAAAATGCAAGTATGGGAGAACTGCAGTGAGATAGGATGAAATGAGGGACAGGCTACGTTGTCAACTCGGCTTCTGCCCCAATCCTATCTGCAAGTGCTTTGGTGTCAAACACTTCAGCCAAATGTTTAACTTAAGTGTCCTTGGTGGGCAGCCCAATGAAATGGATCAAAAAGCTCGAGGCCGGGCGCTGTGGCTCACACCTGTAATCGCAGCACTTCAGGAGGTCAAGGCGGGTAGATCACCTGAGGTCAGCAGTTTGAGACAAGCCTGGCCAACATGGTGAAACCCATCTCCACTAAAAATACAAAAATTAGCCGGACATGGTGGTGGGTACCTGTGATCCCAGCTACTCGGGAGGCTGAGGCCGGAGAATCGCTTGAACCAGGAGGCGGAGGTTGCAGTGAGCTGAGATCACACCACTGCACTTCAGCCTGGACGACAGAGCAAGACTCCATCTCAAAAAAAAAAAAAACTCCATGAATGTTAGAACTATAGTCATGTGCTACAGTGATGTTTTGGTCAACGATGGACTGCATATATGACAGTGGTCCTACGAGTATAATAGAGATGAACAACTGCATGTTGCATTACTCACATGCTTGTGATGATGCTGGTATAAAAAAACCTACTGCACTGCCAGTCGTATAAAACAATGCATACAATTATCTACAGTACACAATACTTGATCATAAACAACTATATTACTGGGTTATGTATTTACTATACTATATTTTTTATCATTAGAATGTATTCCTTCTACTTACAAAAAAAAAAAAAAAACTGTAAAACAGCCTCAGGCAGGTCCTTCAGGAGGGATTCCAGAAGAAATTGTTATCCTAGGAGACGGCAGCCCCATGTGTGTTATTGCCCCTGAAGACCTTCTAAGTGGGACAAGATGTAAAGGTGGAAGACACTGATATTGATGATCCTGACCCTATGTAGGTCTAGGCTAATATGTGTTTGTGCCTTAGCTTTTAACAAAAAGTTTAAAAGCTTTAAAAAATAAAAAATAAGAAAAAAGTAATTTTAAGAATAGAAAAAAACTTATTCAGTTTATAAAGTAAAAAAGTTACAGTAAGCAAGGGTTAATTTTTTATTATTATTTTTATTTTGAGACAGAGTCTCACTCTGTCGCCCAGGCTGGAGTGTGGTGGCACGATCTCGGCCCACTGCAACTTCTGCCTCCCAGGTTCAAGCGTTTCTCCAGCCTCAGCCTCCCGAGTAGCTGGGATTACAGGTGCCCACCACTAAGGCTGGCTAATCTTTAAAATTTTTAGGAGAGATGGGGTTTCACCATGTTGACCAGGCTGGTCTCAAACTCCTGATCTCAAGTGATCTGTCTGTCTCGGCCTCCCAAAGTGCTGGGATTACAGACATGAGCCACTGCGCCTGGCCAAGGGTTAATTTTTTATTGATGAAAAAATTTTTTTGTAAACTTAGTGTAGCCAAAGTATATAGTATCTATAAAAAGTCTGGTAGTGTATGGTAATGTCCTAGGCCTTCTATTTACTCACCACTCACTCATTCACTCACCTAGAGCAACTTCCAGTCCTGCAAGTTCCATTCATGGTAAGTGCCCTCATACAGGCGTACCTTTTTTTTTTCTCTTTTATACTCTATTTTTACTGTACCTTTCCTATGTTTAGATATGTTTGGATACACGAATTCTTACCATTGTGTTACAATTGCCTACAGTATTCAGTACAGTAACCTGCTGTACAGGTTTGCAGCCTAGGAGCAATAGGCTACACTATATAGACCAGATGTCCGGTAGGCTATACCGTCTAGGTTTGTAGAAGTATATTCTATGATGTTTGCACAACAACTAAACCACCAAATGACACATTTCTTGGAACATATCCCCATCAGTAAGTAACACATGACTGTATTTTCTGTCTCAGTCCTTCTGACATTTGATATTTCTTAGCTTTTTATTTTATTTATTTACTTTTTCAACTGCCAGTATTTTTTAGATTCTATTTTCTGGCTTCTAGTCCCCAAGTTCCTATCTTTGCACCACATTTCTGAATTATGGTCGCTATTTTTCGAGCCCCATAAGATTACTAGGGGAGTGCTGAGAAATGAGATCCTTTTGATCCGATGACCTGGTAGGTAATAGAAAATAATGAAACTCTGGTGACTTGACTAGGGATTCAACCCCTTACTGGCCTCTAATTCCAGTATCAATGCTTCCCATGTTCAACATCTTTTGGCTTTGAAGCTCCCCAGGCAAGTGACAAGCAGTCACAGAATAAACACCAAGATAGAGAAATGGAAATGATGGCAGGGTTTCTTCTGGTCCCAATTGGTCTTAGTTAATGATGGGCTCATTTGGCATTTGGAAAGCAAGAATGTTATTTTAGAATGAAAAGTCCCAGCTTTCTTCAAGTTGACCAACTAAAAAAGCTAGGGAATTAATTACCAGTACCACGTGAAAAGCAGGCTTGGGCTTGCTGAAATGAAACTGAACCAGTTCATCCTCTCTGCCAGAATAGCAAACAAAGTAGCATGTTGAGGCAGGTGTTACAGGACCTTAAAATCAAAAGGGAGACTGAGTCATGAATGGGACAGAAAGTTCAAGGGCTTTCTGTCCTTTCTACTACAGGCAATCTAGAGGAAGAGAATTACTAAGAGGAGATGAGCAATCTCAAGTCCTTTCTCTAGCACCTCAACATTAGCTCTCACTTCTGTTCATTTCCCACCACTATGTTACATATGTTACAGCCTGCTATAGGAAGAGCTGCAAAACTTGTTTAGCAGTGAAAGATCAGGTAGGTCAGGATGGTGGTGCACCTTATTTTCCCATATCACAGGACAAAGATCACAGATTTTTCCCCCCACAGCACTGCTTTACTTAGGTCTCTTTTCCTTGCCCCAAGAATTATCATAAATTAGGAAAGGATATCTATGACCTTGATTTCAGACTTAGCATATTATTTTATCTGTCATATATTAGTCCCACTGAGGGAATGAGGGCTTGACAGAGACTTATTCCAGAATGTGTGGGTGGCTGCCTTAGAGTCAACAGGAAACATGCCCCAGCTAGTCTTGCAAGTACATAATGACATTCTAGCAGTTTCTCCTCTGAGGAGAAGGGAGTTAACATTCACTGATCACATACTATGTGCAAGATCTTCTTTAGATTTCCATTTGGTATCTCATAATAACCTTATGAGACTGGTAGTACTAACCCTATTTCACTTGATAAATAAACTGAAGATCAAAGTAATAGGGTATGTGGCAAGATTCAAACAAATATACTTGACTCCAAACCCCATCTTTGGAGGGCTTCCCCTAGGTTCCCATTTGCTTTAAGAAAATTAGAGCCAATACGATCCTTCCCTTATGCTGTAACCAGCACTGAATGAAATAATGCAAAACAGAAGCAGAGAGAAGCAACTACTATACTTCTTTCCCCTCAGACAGCTTGTAGATAGGATACTACTTCTACTGAGAAGATTCACAGTAAAAGCAATCAAATAATTTTTAAGGTCACCCCAGTCAATATATGTCTACCCAGTGGAGGGAAAATCCCCACTTCTGGCAAAATGTGTCATGAAGGGTCACATGCTGTTTTTCAGTCATGCATGTCACTTGATCTATGGCTAAAAGTGAGTTATTTCTGGGGCATACTGGGCTTACTACTTAAGCTACTTAGTAAACTATAAAATAATAGCATTCCATGGTTTGGGATTTTAACATTAACAACATTGTTGGAAACATTCCAGAAGATGAGAAAGTAAACTATTTTGGAAAGTGACATTAAGAAATCAATTCTGAGAAAAGACAACTAGCTCTTGTACCACTGCTTAAAGTTCATTTTCTTTCCCTTCTAAGTCTGATTTTACCCATAAAAGTGTAATTTATGCTCATAAAAAAGTGCATATAGTACAGAAAGTTATGAAATGAAAAGTAAAAGCCTCCCTCCCCTCCTAGTCTCACTTATATATCTTTCCAAAAACTTACTGTGCATAAAGTAGCCTCTGTGTGTGTATAATTTATAATAAAACAGCTCTTTAAAGTACAAGTTGGTTAATTTACAATAGCATAAAAAAATACTTATGAAAAAATTTAACCAAGGAGGTGAAAAACTTATTCACTGAAAACTACAAAATGTAGCTGAAAGAAATTAAAGACACCAATAAATGGAACAATATACTGTATTTGTCGATTTGGAGATTTAATATTGTTAAGATTTCAATACTACTCCAAGCAATCTATAGATTCAATACAATCCCCATCAAAATCCCAACAATCTCTTGTACAGAAAAATCTACCCTAAAATTCATATGGAATTTCAAGGGTCCCCAAGTGGCAAAACAATCCTTTTTTTTTTTTTAATTTTTGAGATGGAGTCTCACTCTGTGGCCCAGGCTGGAGTGCAGTGGCCAATCCCGGCTCACTGCAAGCTCCACCTCCTAGGTTCACGCCATTCTCCTGCCTCAGCCTCCTGAGTAGCTGGGACTATAGGTGCCCACCACCACGTCCGGCTAATTTTTTGTATTTTTAGTAGAGACAGGGGTTTCACTGTGTTAGCCAGGATGGTCTCGATCTCCTGAACTTGTGATCTGCCCACCTCAGCCTCCCAAAGTGCTGGGATTACATGCGTGAGCCACCGCGCCTTGCTGCCAAAACAATCTTTAAAGAGAACACTACAGGCCTCATATTCCTGATTCTAAAATTTATTACAAAGCCACAATAATCAAAACAGCATGGTACTGACATAAAGAAATACATCATAGACCAATGGAATAGAATAGGGAGTCCATTAATAAATTCTCCAGTATATGGTCAAACGATTTTCAACAAGGATGTCAGTGCAGAAAGGGCAGTCTTTTCAATAAACGGTGCTGGGAAAACTGGACATCCACAAGCAAAAGAAAGAGGTTGGACCCTTACCTAATACCACATATAAAAATTAACTCAAAAAGGATCAAAGACCTGACATAAGACCTAAAACTGTAAAACTCTTAGAAGCAAATATAGGCGAAAAACTTCATGACATTAAATCTGGCAATGATTTCCTAGATATGACACCAAACAGACAACGAAACTAAAACAGATAAACTAGGCTATATCAAAATTAAAAACTTCTGTGCATCAAGGGACACAATCAACAGAATGAAAAGGCAACCTAAAGAATGGAAGAAAATGTTTGCAAATCATGTACCTGATAAGGAATTAATATCCCAAATATAAAAGGAACTCCTGCAACTCAACAACAAAAGAAACCCAATTTTTAAACAGGCAAAGCACTTGAACAGACATTTCTCCAAGAAGATAAACAAATGGCCAACAAGCATATGAAAAGATGCTCAACATCATTAACCATTATGGAAATGCAAATGAAAACCGCAATGAGATATCACTTCACACTTGGTGTGAAATGCTAAGACGGCTACTCTCAAAAAACCAAGAAAATAACAATTGTTGGTGAGGATGTGGAGAAATTGGAACTTTGTGCACTGCTAGTGGGAATGTAAAATGGTGCAGCTGCTATGGAAAACAGTATGATGGTTCTTCAAAAAATTAAAAGAAGATTAAATAGAATCACCATATGATACAGCAATTCCACCTCTGGGTATCCAAAAGAATTGAAAGCAGGGGCTGAAAGAGGTATTTGTACACCTGGGTTTATAGGAGCCTTACTCACAACAGCTAAGAGGTAGAAGCAATCCAAATGGCCATCAACAGATGGAAGGATAAATAAAATGTGGTATACGCATACAATGGACTATTATTTAGCCTTTAAATGGAAGAAAATTCTGGCACACGCTACAACATAGATGAATCCTGAGGACATTATGCTAAGTGAGGTAAGCTAGCCACAAAAATACAAATCTGTATGATCTCACTTATATGAGGTATCTATAGTAGTCAGACTCAAACATTAAGTAGGAAGGTAATTGCCAGGAGATGGGGAGAGGGGAGAATGGAGAATTGTTGCTTAATGGGTATAGTTTCAGTTTTACAAGATGGAAAAGTTCTTGATATTGGTAATGCAACAACATGAATATATACTTAACCCTACTGAACTATGCATTTATAAAAATGGTTAATACTGTAAATTTCATGTTATGTGTATTTTTATAACAATTAAAAAATTTTTAAATTATTTTAAAAGCTCAAGTTAGGTTATATAATACTGTTATTTTAACCTTTACAATTTATCTTGTATATTTTTCCATATTATCACATATTTCTTCTTTCTGGTTCATCTTTGGGACTATTTGCCAGTATAAGCACACTGTTAATTATTTAACTTTTCTCTATTGATGGGCAAGTAGAATATTTCCAGTTTTTTCACTATTACCAACCTTGCTAAAACATTCCTTCTTTGACCTATATATCTTTCCACACTGTATGATTATAAGTTATTGCCTAAAATTTAGTCAAAACTCTAAAGACTCCAAATATAAAAAGAGTATCAGGGCAAGGGAACATGTAGCTATAAAATCCAACTTAAGTTGCTGTCACTAATATTAAGACCATAAGTCTCATAACCTTTGATTCGGTGATTAAATTTTAACGGAAAATATTCAAAAGAAGGAAAAGGTTCTATTTTTGACATTATCTGTAATACTAAAAAACGGAAAAATGATCTAAATGTCTACTAACAGAGGCATTATAAGGAAATCAAGTAACACCTTTATAGCTATAAAACAATAGGAAGACTATGTAACTGTATTAAAAATATTTTTATGTTCACAGTAAAAAAACACACCCACTTTACATTTTAGGCTGTAATCCAGAGATTGTAAGTGCCTCATGGGCCTAATGTATCCCAGGCAGATATTCTGTTTGGACTACACAACTTCTTTGAAATTAGAATTTGACTCTCTTTAGGCATGGTGAATATTCTCCAATTCACTGTCGTCTACATCACTTTCTAATGTTTTATAACCAATGCTTTGCCCTACTCAGGTACCTACATTCTTGACCCCCGAATGTAGATGAAAACTCAGAAGGACTTAGAAAAATATAGACAGATCTCCTGACGGGGAGTGACCTGCTCAGTGCACTTTCCTTTGGGAGAAATAGTGCCTCCACTTACCGTTAAAAATCTTATACCAGTTAGCACATATGTTAAATATATGTACATACATACACAGCATGGTGATGTTTTCCCACTAGATTGGCTTCCAATGCCAATTTGTGCAATTCAAGGTTAAACAGAATATAAATTGTCCATTTCCAAGGACACATAAGAAATAAAGATATGTTTCTTCCCACACCCCACACCTCCTTTTTAAGAACCCCCAGTATCACTCACCTAGTGACTTGCTTGTGGAAGTCTGTAAGTTGTTTGTGTGTCACTGTGACGGCTCCCACAGTTGTTTCCTTTGGCAAACCTTTTAAGGAATTTTCTAACCAACGACAAAAAGTCTGTATAGGGAAAAAGGGTAAGAGTTTTAAAAGGAAGCATGGCTTACTCACCTGAGACCCTATAGATACTAACAAAACCCCACAAATTTTCCTCAGTAGCATTTACTTCCCTACACTTGGGAGCAAGTAAAGGAATCAACAAAAGTGCTCTCATTAGCCCTTCAAACCCTTTGGATTGATGGCAGTCTGAACATGCATGCCTAGACTTCCCTTCAAAGGGGCAGCAGGCATCATTTCAGAAAAGGACCTTCTACACCTTAGAAGTGAAGTTTCTTCTGGATGAGGCTATTGTTCTTTTCCTGTCATAACGTATATGACAAATATACATATGCATGCATGCAAACACGGACACAGACACGGACACGGACACACACACACACACTCGCTCTCTTTTTTGAGACAGGGTCTCGCTCTGTTGCCCAGGCTGGCGGGCAGTGCACTGCAGCTTTGACCTTCCAGGCTTAAGTGATCCTCCCACCTCAGCTTCCCAGGTAGCTCGGACTACGGAAGTCCATCAACATGCCTGGCTAATTAAAAAATAATTTTTTTTAAGAGATGAGGAGTCTTTCTATATTGCCCAAACTGGTCTTAAACTTCTGGGCTCAAGAGATCCTCCCAAAGTGCTGGGACTACAGGTGTAAGCACTTGACCAATATACTTTTAAAATTAAACAGATTTCCAAAAACTCTTGAGCTTAAAGATCAAAAGCGATCCAAAGTAAAGGTTCAGATACCTGAAAGAGGAGGGGCAAAAAGCCACCATGTCAGAAAGTATACATATGAGTCCAGAATCTTAAGGATTTTAAGGCCATCTCTCTCAGAATAAGTCCTATCCATTCAGTTCCTTTGGGATATCTGCCTGCTCTTTGTGTTAAAAAACCTTACTCTTGTTGCTCATATCTGAGCATTCTCTTTATGCCCTTCCTATGCACAAGAATTGTCTCTACTCCCTTTACTTCCTTCCTTTCAAAAATAAAAACTCTAGAGACTTCCTCTGGGTTCTTATTTTCAGTTTAATTGTCCTTTGGGTCAGCTCTAATATTTCTTCATCCCTTTCTTAAGTGGAATGTATACTTCAGTCAGTTTTGGGCTGTAAAATTACTCTTTTATATCTAATTTTTTTTACATTATATATTTTCCCATCATATTCATTTATGACCATAATAGGCCAGAGCGAAAGTATTATAAATGCTCAGGAAGTACTAAGCATTTCTTAATTATGGATACAAAACAGTTCCTTAATTCTTAAAAATACATAATAGTTGTTATATAGCAAACTTTTTTTTTTTTTTTTTTTTTGAGACAGGGTCTTGCTATGCAGCTCAGACTAGAGTGCAGTGGCATGATCATAGCTCACTGCAGGCTGGAACTCCTGGGCTCAAGCAATCCTCCTGCCTCACCCTCCTGAGTAGCTGGGACTATAGATGTATGCCACCACACCCAACTAATTAAAAAGAAATTTTTATTTTTTGTAGGGATGGGGTCTAAGTTGCCCAGGCTGGTCTCCAACTCCTGGCGTCAAGTGATCCTCCTGAGTTGGTATCTCAAAGTATTGGAAGACAAGCGTGAACCACTGTGCCCAGCTGATATACAGTACACCCCGTTGAGTACATGGCTACCTGGTTTCTATTCCTGTCCAAACTTCTCGTTCTCATTTTTTGTTGTTGTTGTTAGCACTTAACAATATGTTTACAATCAAGAATGTTTTTTTCTTTTTTTTTTTTTGAGACTGAGTCTGGCTCTGTCGCCCAGGCTGGAGTGCGGTGGCCGGATCTCAGCTCACTGCAAGCTCCGCCTCCCGGGTTCACGCCATTCTCCTGCCTCAGCCTCCCGAGTAGCTGGGACCACAGGCGCCCGCCACCGCGGCCGGCTAGTTTTTTGTATTTTTTAGTAGAGACGGAGTTTCACCGTGTTAGCCAGGATGGTCTCGATCTCCTGACCTCGTGATACGCCCGTCTCGGCCTCCCAAAGTGCTGGGATTACAGGCTTGAGCCACCGCGCCCGGCCAAGAATGTTTTTATAAAGTTAGATTTACATAAGTTTTCTGTTACTTGGGAACCAAGTGTATTTGTAAAAAAGTTTAAGCAGAGTATGAAGACTTTTTCCCTCAGGTCAACTTCTGAATTAAATTTGCTGATTCCTGGAGGTTCAAAAAGTACTTTTCTTTGGAAAAACAAATATGCTACTCTATCAGGTTGAAATGGAACATGTGTATTGAACCAGCGAGGAATAGGTACTATCTATTATATATTATTATTATCCATTTTATATTCTGCAGTTCCGTAAGACAGTTCACTTTAGGTCCCATTGAGTACTTTCCTGAACTGCTTTTATAGTAATATTAAAAATTATAAATTCCATTTTAAAAACAATTTCAGGTTATATTATACTTTACCATTCTACTCAACTTTCACACAGTACACATAACCTGAGTTATGGTCATGTGGCCCAGTACTGAAATTACTTGGGCATTATCAGATAGCTTTAAAAAAACAACTCCATCCTTAGGTGGGTGATAAAGGATCTGGTTCAAAGAAATCCAGAGGGGAAATATATCCAACTGTACATTGTGGGTTACTTTCACAATTATGTGCTTCCAAATATTCTGGTTAGATGTATCACCAAGAAATAATATAGTGCTATAGAATAAGTCTCAAAGGATTAAATACTTCCTGAGTAATATGCAACTAATAAAACTGACATTTGGACATCTCTCACAAGTGAACAAATTTCACACTGGAAAGTCACACGACTGAATTCAATGCTTGATACTTACTTCTGGTAATATAGCCCCTATGACAGTGACATAGAAACATGCTTTAAATAACTCAATATAAATTACTGACCTTTACGGGCCTCTTCATCTACCAATCTAACTTGGCAATATGTCTAAATTTGGTTCCATGGACAGTAAACAGGGCTAGTTGCAAAATTAGGGTTGGTCTTAAGGAACCAAAGCCTGTGAGATAAATTCCTTATGAAAACAATCTTACCGGTCTGTCAACCTGCATGATCTCCCAGAGCACTTCAGCCACATCTGGCAGGGTATAGGGGGGGAGGCAAAAGCAGCAGGTGTGCAGCAGCTGGCTGACAAGCTGCTGTCCAAGCTGGTTCATCACCTGTCCAATCAGTTCTTTCCGTAATTCAAAGTCTTCTTCATGCTGTATGTAGGAAAGCAGGAACATCAGATAAATTCTAGTCTCAATTTCCCAAAGACCAAGCACTCCTTCCTCTTTAGCAATTTCTCTTTAATAGGTCGGAAAGTGTGTATGTCTGTGTGTGTGGGTGTGTGTGTGTGTGTGTATGCAGGTGTGTGTAAAGTAACAGCTGGATTCACAAAGTCCAGAAAATGGTTTGTCTTTGGAAAGAAAATGAAGGAGTTCATTAGTATCCAGGGAATGAACATGGGTTTCAACAGAGATTAATGCTTAGATTTTTCATGATTTGAAGGCAGAAAACATGGTTAATAATTAAAGTTAGCAATTTTTAAAATTTTTTTCTCATCTTCTATGTGATGGTATTAATTTTTCTTTAATGTGAAAAATAACTTGTGTTCCTATTTCCTTTTTAAAAAATCAAGTCAGCCTGGCACGGCAGCACACACCACAGTCCCAGCCACTCCAAAGGCTTAGGGGAACAGCTTAAACCCAGGTGTTCTGGGCTGGAGCATGCTATACCAATTGGGTGCCTGTGCTAAGCTCAGCATCAATGTGGTGACCTTCTAGGAGCGGGAAACCACTCCTGGGTTGCCTAAAGAGGGAGGGGTGAACAGCCCAAGTCAGAAACAGAGTGGGTCAAAATTCCATTCTGATCTGCAGTGGGATCTCACCTGTGAATGGCCACTGGTCTGGGTAACACAGCCAGACCCCCACGTTACAACAAAACAAAACAAAACCAACTGAAATAAGAATTGAAGACATCTATCAGAGATCTAATTTTTTCTATCAAAAAAATCCTTATTTTTTTTCTCCTTGTGGTCTTTAATTTTTTTTTTTTTTTCTTTTCTGAGACAGAGTCTTGCTCTGTCGCCCAGGCTAGAGTGCGGTGGCCCGATCTCGGCTAACTGAAACCTCCATCCCCTGGGTTCAAGCAATTCTCCTGCCTCAGCCTTCCTAAGTAGCTGGGATTACAGGCATCCACTACCATGGTTGGCTAATTTTTGTACTTTTAGTAGAGACAGGGTTTCACCATGTTGGCCAGGCTGGTCTTGAACTCCTGACCTCAAGTGATCTGCCCGCCTTGGCCTCCCAAAGTGCTGGGATTACAGGCGTGAGCCACTGCGCCCAACCCTTCTTGTGGTCTTTAAAAACACATATATTTCTGCCGGGCGCGGTGGCTCAAGCCTGTAATCCCAGCACTTTGGGAGGCCGAGACGGGCGGATCACGAGGTCAGGAGATCGAGACCATCCTGGCTAACACGGTGAAACCCCGTCTCTACTAAAAATACAAAAAACTAGCCGGGCGCGGTGGCGGGCGCCTGTAGTCCCAGCTACTCGGAGGCTGAGGCGGGAGAATGGCGTGAACCCGGGAGGCGGAGCTTGCAGTGAGCCGAGATCGCGCCACTGCACTCCAGCCTGGGTGACAGAGTGAGACTCCGTCTCAAAAAAAAAAAAAAAAAAAAAAAAAAAAAAAAAAAAAAAAACACATATATTTCTAAATTGCCTTTCCCTTCTAGTTATTTTCTTCTCTCTTTTACTGCCAAACTTCTTAAATGAATAGCCTGAATAGAATGCAGAAGTAAATACATACTTCTTCACTGCTCTCCCCTGTCTACAATTCTACTCCACTTCTAATCAAACCTAACTTCAAAACTCCTGTGAACCACATTACTGCTCCTACTGCTTAGTTGTCTACTAACAAACTTAGCACTATTCTGACGTGCTCTGATCTTGATTTAGAGGCAGTATGACTATCTGCCTCTCTAATCCATCACAATTCTACCTCTATTTCATGGCTCCATTTAAATCCCTCCCTTTCCAGAAAGTTATTCCAACTCTTTTTGGTCTAGAGCTTTCCCTTGTCTGACCTCATACCAATCAATGACTTTTGTCACTCATCTGACAATCAAATATTGGAGGCCAAGGTGGGAGGATCACTTGAGGCCAGGGGTTCAAGACCAACCTGGGCAACATGGTGAAACCCCATCTCTATAAAAAATATAAAAACTAGCCAGGCATGGTGTTGGATGCCTGTAGTCCTGGCTACTCAGTAGGCTGAGGATCCCTTGAGATTCACATCACTGTACTCCAGCCTAGGTGACAGAGCAAGACCCTGTTTCAAAAACAAATGAAAAACACCAAATATTGGCTTCTTGTTGTTACTTAACTCTTTAAACTTGTTTCTCTCTTCAACTAGACACCAAATGGTTTAGGAGCATGAACAGTTTTAGACTGCTTTATATAGCCTAAAGCACCCAGCACAAGTGTCTTAGTTGATATTTTGACTAGTGAATGATCCACTATGATATATGTCTACCAATACAGATCAAGTAAGGAAATACTGAGATGCTGGTTTTCCCCTAAGGAATGACAAAGAGATAGGAGATAAAAACTGTTAAGTAGAAATGGTATCATTTTTATACTTACATCATTGGCTACCCCTGTATGAATGAGGTCTCGTAGGAACCTCATGACACTACAATTGGCATCCCGGTGGTCCAGGGTAGTAGAGGCAATGGCCCACTGTAAGATAGGGATGACTACTTGGCTCCGCAGCAAGGTGACAGGGCTACGCTGAATAAACCTGGTGTGGAAAGTGAGACTAGGTATAAATGACAAGTTTAGGCTATAAAAGCAGCCAGGGTAAAAGGGCAGAACTATGAAGACAGTAAAAAAGATCACTGGTTGGTGGGGGTTTCAGGGAAGAAGGGATGAATAGACAGAACATAGAGGATTTTTATGGCAGTGTAAGTATTCTGTATGATACTGTAACAGTGGATACATGTCATTACACATTTGTCAAAACCCACAGAATGTACATCAAGAGTGAAGCCTAATGTAAACTATGGACTTTGGGTGATAATGATGTGTTAATATAGGGTCACTGTTTGTACCACTCTGGTGGGGAATGCTAATAGAGGGGAAGGCTGTATGTGTTAGGAGGGAGGGGTATATGGGAGTAACTTTTCACTCAAATTTGCAGTGAACCTAAAGTTGCTCTTAAAAAAAAAAAAAAAAAGACCACATCTTAGATTAGTATATTAAAAGACATGTCACCACACCTAATTTCCAACTAAGATTTTATAAATCAAGAAAGACCAGTCAAAAGGACTTACAAGTAGAAACTCTCCTAGGTTAAAAAGTCCTAAAGATGCTAGAACAGCATTTCCCAAACTAAAGTTCACAAAATTCCAGTTCCCAGGATGTCAACAGGAATCTCTCAAAGAAAAGGTTGTGTGTTAAGTAAGCTTGGGAAATGCTGCTGGATTTTTAAAGTGGTTTTGCTTGTTTATTTTTTGTTTTAAACTACTATCGGGTTTCCAAGTTCCTTTAATATACAGGGAGAATCTCTTCAAAAAAAGATACAGTATATTCCAAACTTGTTTCATCATTTGTACAAAGAACATTTCTAGGGACTAGTTTTCCAAGGAATACATACCCTAAGAAAACAGAGGGTGACAGCCCATCCAACAATTCTATCAACTAAAAAGAGAAAAAAACAGTTTTTCTAACCTACCCAAAAACTAACAAAAAAAGTGTTCAATATTCAATCCTGCCAGTTATGGTGGCTCATGCCTGTAATCCCAGCACTTTGGGAGGCCGAGGTGGGCGGATCACCTGAGGTCCGGAGTTTGAGACCAGCCTGACCAACATGGCAAAGCCCCGTCTCTACTAAAAATACAAAAATTAGCTGGGCATGGTGGTGGGCCCCTGTAATCCCAACTACTCAGGAGGTTGAGGCAGGAGAATCACCTGAACCCAGGAGGCAGAGGTTGCAGTGAGCCGAGACCATGTCATTGCACTCCAGCCTGGGCAACAGAGCAAGACTCCATCTCAAAAAAGAAAAAAGAAAAAAAAAAATCAATCCTAAGATGAAACAATCAAGTCAATATTATTTAGCATTTGTAAATGAAATAACAGTTGGGCTTTTGTTGTTTTGAAAATAATGATTTTTCTCTTTTTTTTTTTTAAAAATGCTGATATGGTAACAGGTTTGGTTCAAATTCCTTAGTTAGGGACTAAGGAATTCAATCAGAAGTTTGGCAATCATATTATCAAACTTGATAAAGTAGGCTGTGGGTAGAGCTGAGAAATACAGTATAAGACAGGTGCTAAGGCATCTTAAAATCCCAGACATTCTTTATTCTGAAACTGATTATATCTAAAGGACGCTAAGCTTCTCAAAGAGAAGGCTGAGGTGAAACATGAAATCACAACAGCACAAACAGTCAAAAACTACAGAGGACTGTAGAAATGATCTAGTCAAGTGTTTTGCCAGGCACACTGCATTGTCTTGTGTGTGTTCCCTCCTTCCTGGCAGGAACTCAGCTGCTTTATCCCTTGCTTCCTGCCATTCTCTGCATAATTGCTGGGGATATATCAGCTTGCAATTTACCTTTGGGTTATGAATCATTAATCTACTTACTCCAGTGACTTCATTTTACAAGAATAAAACAACCAAGGGTCAGATGTCAGACTAAGCAGTGACAGGATGAGCAATTAAGAAATGGGCTCTTCAGAAGGATTTACCTGGTAGCTAGCCGGAACAGGTCATCTACAGTGTCAGGGTGATTCTGGAGACCATTCTGCTGTTCTAGGAGCTGAAAGGTGGGGATGCACAGTGCCTAAAACAGAACACTGATTTTAAAAGAAATCCTTTTTCAGAAATGCCACAGCATTCAGACTTGCCAAATATTACAATAAGTACAAAAGGAACAAAGAAGAAAAGCACAGTTGGGAGAAGAAAAAGACTGTAATGAGAATCTGATCAGAAAAAGAAAGACATAAATCCTTCCCAGTTGACATAAACAGTTTTCACCTATGAAGTCCACATTTAAGAAAGGGTTGAGGATACAGATTTTAGTTGATAAAACTCAACAGATGTCATCTCAAAGTTTTAGAAATTTCTGAAACAGACTCTATTTAGGTACTAGATATGGTTTAGTCCACTGAGGGAGTGGAAATTTTTATAATAATTATGAAATATCAATTTTAAATGAAAAGGCATCTTGGGAAAAGAAATAGCATTCTTAAACTCAATATTCCCCCTCTGTGGCTGGAAGGGAAGGAAAAGCAGTATCTGAGGAGCTGTTTCCAATGCTATTATTAACTCTAAAACCCTCCCTGCTGCTAAGAAAACTAGTCAGTTGGCTGTTCCAGGCAAGAAGTTAAAAATACAATAATGCTTGAGCTTAGAGATTCATTTTGCTCACCTCCTCCCCCCTTCCAAACACCCTATCTCTGGAAGAGCATAAACCAGGCAGTAACATCTGTAATAATCATTACACTCATGTGGTCAGTCTCTCATTCTCTCAAACAGGCCTGTTCCGAGAACAACTAGGAAGCTTCTACCTCCCTGTTACTAGGAAATCAACATGCCTGCGAGAAAACATAAAGAAGCAACAGAATTAAAGACATGGTAAAGAATACGCTGGTAGGCCTTCAGACCCTCTAGGCCTGATGCATCTATATTCCTCATGGAAAAGATACCTGGAGCATGTCTAGTAGTCCCTGCCGACAGCCTTCTTCCATGCCATATTCATCCACAAGGATACTGCCAAGGTACAGGAAGCAGGAATGCTGATGTACGTGGTACACATTCACCATCTGTCGAGGGAAAAAACAATTAGTTCAATGCTTCGCCCTTCAAAAACTACCAACTTATGAAGCTGTCTCCAGGAAGAAATTCAGAGACAGATTGACTTCTTCTCTTTAAGGCAACACAGTAAAGCTTGTTAGCACTATTTTGTGAAACAAAGGGCTCAATATCTCAATGATTTTCAGGTTCTCTATTCTTCCAACCCTTTGAGCTTTCATCTTCCCAAGACAATGCTGTGTAAGAGTTGTCTAATACTTAAAGCTGGAAGCTATCAGGGAGCTCATGGATTATTTGCAAAACCCCAGCACAGAATATTTCATCCAGTACGTAAAGGTTGCTCTCATTTGCACTGTAGATAAATCATATTTTTAAATAGTATATATAGCCATAGTTGGGAAAACAGTATCAAACACTTTCATCTTGGAGAAGACAGTGAAAGCATTGTTTAAATTTTGAGTTGCTCCTAAACCTATTTTATCTTTTAAGTAAAAAATAGTGTTTTCTATGAAGCTATTTGGATTTCAGCAGAAAAAAATTTGAGTACAATATGCACATTATTATTATTATTATTATTTTTAAGAAATAGGGTTTCGCTCTGTTGCCCAGGCTGGAGTGCAGTGGTGAGATCTTGGCTCACTGTGGCCTCAAACTACCAGGCTCAAGGGATCCTCCCACCTCAGCCTCCCGAGCAGCTGAGACTATCGGTGCGCACCACCATGCCCGGCCACAATATGCGCTTAAATAATTTGTTTAGAATTTTTACTCCACTATCCTCCCAGAATTAAGAAGCAATTGTACACTCACCTATTTAAAACGCCACCACAGTACATATGTATTGATCTTATTACATAAATTCAACTCTATGAACTTGGTGGGGACTGAAAGGATACAGTAACTAATTCTTCTATTGGCCTATGCCATGGAATGAGCATGAGATAGGAGCTATGAATCCATTCCATGATGTAAACTCAAAATTATATGCTCTACTAAGGAATGATTAAGTCAAGGATTGCCAAACATTTTCTTAAAGGGCTACTTTGTAAAAAGTACAGATCTTGTCCACCATTCAGTCTTCTGCCCACTCAAGTTTGCCAGTGTAGCACAAAAATGACCAATAGATAATACTTAATTACGGCTACAGCTCAGTAAAACATTAAAAAAAAAAAAAATAGGTGGCAAGGCCACTGACTGTAGATTGCTGGCTCCTGAGTTAAGGGATTTTTTTTTTTTTTTAAATTTATTTATTATTATACTTTAAGTTGTAGGGTACATGTGCATAACGTGCAGGTTTGGATTTTTTTTTTAAGGATAATTTTCATTTTTGTCACATGTACTGACTCTAGAACACACTTCCTATATAATAGTGCTACCTACTCTATTGGTCATATATAACTGTTGGTCATATATGAGTTATATATGAGTTGGTTATATATGAGTTATATATGAGTTGGTTATATATGAGTTATATATGAGTTGGTCATATATAACTGTTATATATGAGTTGGTCATATATAACTGGCAGGAATTAAAAAACAGTATCAAAATCATGAGAGTATCCTCTAATAGCAAAGGGGCATTCTATCAAATTGTGGTAGACCCAGAATATATTGCACTGAAGGGGACACTTGACCAGAGGTAGCAATTGCCTAAATGCAAACATATATTACAGTGCTCAGCATAAAGTGAAAGTAGGGAAAATCACTAAAAATCAAAATTCTGTTGAAATATTTACCTGTACAACCTTTAATCAAATCTACAATTTAGAGAGGCAAGGTTATCCAAGTACCACCACTGCACCAGCATGCCTGTGCCTGTGGTTGAGGGCACCTATGATGCAGAATTTAAGGGGGAACTCACTCTTAAGGCCAAGATCTCCTTAAAATCTGCACCCTAGGTGCCCTCCCTAGGTGGAACATGGTCACTTCAGGTTGGGCGGGGTAGGGCTCTAGCCTGGAGCTCTGTGACTATTTTCCTCACAGCATGGGTACAAAACTTCAGAACACACCTCAGAGTCCTGCAAATACAGGACTGGCACTTTGCCTTGCATCCCTAAATCTTGTGTCCTAGGCACTGGCATCCTGGCCCTGCTCTAAGGTTAACATCAACATAAATGACTTAGTGACTTAAGCATAGGCACCTCATATAGTTCTAGACGAGAATATGATTTTAGAGAACATCATTTAGTGAGTCATACCATCATAATTACATATCAATCTCAATGACTAAAAGAGTCAAATTTTTTGACAAATAAGAGACTTCTGTGGACAACTAACTGTGGCCAAGATTAAAGAAAATCCCTTTGGGCCAAGAAACAGCAAAGAAACTTGCTACATTTTTTTCCCAAGGATCTCAATATAAAAATGCTTACCATTAGTATACAAGGACTGAGCACGAGTCATTTGCTTCACAGAATTTCACAGTGGGCTGTGTTTCTACTTAGAATACTGCTATAGCTACTATACAGAAGAGATTTTAGGCTGTTTCCCTTATAGACAATGTACCTATCACAGGCATTAATCTCTTTCAAGTTTTTTTTTAGTTTGTTCATAAATACAAAAGTGTTTCATTTCATCAGCAAAGTTTTTGTCCTAAAGGCTCCTATTTCAAATTCTTTTTTTGAGATGGAGTCTTGCTCTGTCACCCAGGCTGGGAGACAAGCAATTCTCCTGCCTTAGCCTCCCGAGTAGCTAAGGATTACAGGTGTGCGCCACCATGCCTGGCTAATTTTTGTATTTTTAGTAGAGACAGGGTTTCACCATGTTGGCCAGGCTGGTCTTGAACCCCTGACCTCAGGTGATCCACCTGCACAGCCCTCCCAAAGTGCTGGGATTACAAATGTGAGCCACCATGCCTAGCCTATTTCAAATCCTGTACATGGAACATGTCCCTCACCACCGCCCCCCACCCGCCCCAGATAACTTTACCTGTGTGACTAGTGGCTGCAGCAGTGCTGCAGATCCTTTGCCTACACAGCGAACAGCAAAGCGCAGGCACCTGCAACAACGCTCTACAATCCGATTATCAGCCCGGTGCTTATTTAGAGTCTCGGATAAAACTGGCCATATCTGGGTCAAAAGTAAAAGAGCACAAGAAAGAAAATTATCAACAACTAGGACCTGAAAAACTGCTAAGTTGGTAACACCTCATTTAGCTTTTAAATAACTGGGACAAAACTTTCTGTATAGGAACACACATGGCCAGCATGCACAGGTTCAATAGACTACCCACCACAAAACCCTACCACTCAACAAGAGAAAACAGTGCCTCTTTAGAACTGGAAGAAGAGTATGTCTAACTTTGCTAAAAGGCAGAGATACACAATTTCTAAACTTCAGACTTCCTGAAAGGCGATGAAAAGAATGAGTATGAGCTATACAGGAAGAGATGTTTAAAGACAGTTCCTGGAAGGTGGAAGAATTTGAACAAAAGGACTAGAGTTAAGGAAATGGCATCATCTGAGACCACTGGACACTTAAAAATATTTAGTGTTGATGTAATTTGTCCTCTGAAGTCTCAAAAGCAATTCTTAAAACATGACTTTTGATCCTCACATAATCTTCAGTGAAAAAAGTAGAGGGGAAATATGTCATCACTGAGGAAACTGAAGTCACCAGCTTTGTCAAAAATATTCTGCTGGTACTGATCAGGCCTCCCAGCAACTCTATGAGTTACACAGTGGATCTCTTTCTACCACTTCTCTGGCCTTTCAATGCATTCCCTTGTAGCCTGTTTTGTTATCAAATCTAAAATAAAAGATATTTGGATGGCTCTGTCCCTCATTTCATTGAAACAATATCAACAAACTGAATCTCCCTATGAACTTGGAACACAGTATCTCCTCAGGTGAGTTACCCAAAGCCCTGTAAGGAAAAAAGAAGCAAGCCTTGATTCCACAAGCATCCATTAGCACTTACTTCCTGTATGACTTTCTGGCACGGATGAGTCTGTCCATTTTCCACAATGGGATTGGTATGCCTGGGAAAAGACAACAGCCCAAAATAGTGAATGAAGACCAATTTCACTGAGGACCCAGAGCCCTGATCCCTGCTTCTTACTTAGTATCATTTTCACCAAATAAAGAAAACCAGATGATAAAGTCATTTACTTACATCACCCTTATAAGCACATATTTTAAATCATCCTATCATTTCTTGGCCATCTTTAAGTCACTTCCAATAGAACATGCAAATTCAACCCAACTTTGGGTACATGGGCTGTAAGGCGCTACAGCTATCTTTTCCATTTTTTCCCCCTTATAAACCCAAATATGGGCTGGGTGTGGTGGCTCATGCCTGTAATCCCAGCACTTTGGGAGGCCGAAGCGGGTGGATCACCTGAGTCCAGGAGTTTAAGATCAGCCTGACCAACATGGTGAAACCCTGTCTACTAAAAATACAAAAACTAGCTGGGCGTGGTGGCGCATGCCTGTAATCCCAGACACTTGGGAGGCTGGTGGTGGCGCTACTTGGGAGGCTGAGGCAGGAGAATCGCTTGAACCTGGGAGGCGGTGGTTGCAGTGAGCTGAGATCACACCATTGTACTCCGACCTGGACAAGAAGTGGATGAAGTAAAACTCCATCTCAAAACAAACAAACAAACAAACAAAAACCCAAAAACCTGAATATGTAGTTTCTTCCAAATTAACAAAAAAATACACACAAGTTGTCTAAATCCACTACTAGAAACCAAGTATTGCTTCATTCCTTGCATTAAAGGACTAACAGCTATAGGAACTGTAGTCCAAAGATGCTGCAGTTCTAGTCTGAATCCAATGTACTATCCACAATCAGCCAAATACAACTCCTCTAATTCGAGAGCCCACTAATTTGAAGAAAAGAAGGAAACAAACAAACAAACACATAATTAACTACCAATTACTTTAAAGGAAAGCTATCCTTTAGTTTTAAAAAGCCCAACAGCAACTTTGATAAAAATTTAACTTTAATTCAAGTATTTACATCTATTACAGATTTTCTTTCATTTACTGTGAAATAAGGGTTACTGTTAATAGGTTCTCAGAATGGCATGTTAATAAGGCTCTCCTAATTATAAAAGGAAAACATTGCACCAACTCAGAGAAAGGTATCTGTTGACAATAACTAGTAACACATTACCTTTTTAAATATTTATCCCACATAGGCTTCTATGCAACGATTACTATAACATTCCAGTTATACACTGATCCCACAAATTATAAATTATGTTACTCAGTAAGAATCACCCTTTGAAAACTGTCACTCAAATGCCTTTTTAATCATTAGGCTCCTCTTGACTTCAAAGATGCATTAATTTCCCCTGATCACTGAAGAAACTTCATTATATTTTTGTACCCATACACTATATAGAGAGATGTTCTGAAAGTATGGTCTCTGGAATAGCAAGCAGAATCATCAGTATCACCTGGGAATTATCAGAAATGCAAATTTTCAGGTCCTACCCAAGATCCAATGAATCAGACACTGAGGGGATGGTACCTAGCAATCTGTGTTTTGATAAGCCCAGGTGATTCTGATGCATGTGGAATGATGATATATGTGAAAGTTTGGTCTTTTGGTGTCCACAGAACTGGAGACCAAAATAATTCCATTTTTTAGAGAGTCTTTTTTTTTTTTCCTTTTTTTTTTTTTTTTCCTTTTTTTTCCGTCATCCAGGCTGCAGTGCAGTGGCACAATCTCAGCTCACTGCGACCTCTGCTTCCCAGGCTCAAGTGATCCTCCCACCTCAGCCTCCCAAGTAGCTGGGACCACAGGCCCATGCCACCATACCCAGCTAATTTTTTATATTTTTGGTAGAGACAGGATTTTGCCATGCTGCCCAGGCTGGTCTCGAACTCCTAAGCTCAAGCAATCTGTCTGCTTTGGCCTCCCAAGTGCTGGGATTACAGGTATGAGCCATCGCGCCCAGCCATCCACTTTTAAAGAGTATTTTAACATAAAGATCTACCAGGAATGAATTCTTAGAATTTGTCTTTGCCCCAGAACTTCAGGTAACAGCTGGTTTAATTAGTCTCCAAACCACAGGGAGATACTTGGAAGTATGAGAAAAAAATACTTGCTTACTTCAATACACAATGGTTTCATTTGAGCCTTTAACCCAAGTAAGGCATCCAGCGTCTCCCTTCTTACCTAAATATCACTGCAAGGCGATCTAAGAACACTGTGGGATCTGAGGATATGCCATTGCTGGGCTCTTGAGACAACAGCTGAAGAGACAAAAGGACATTAACACCCAATTGTCACATGTACAAATGTATAGCCAACACTGCAACATACATCAACTTTTGTCTCAATCTCTGCTTATTTCCTTATAATAAAGCCCTAAAAGTATATAAAGTCCTAAAAGTTACTCAAATGGTGCAAATTTTAATTTAAACTGTCAAACCACTTTCCTCCATCTTATTGCATCCTGGCCAAGACTACATATTACTACATTTTACTGTCTGATTACTGAGAAATAGAAAATAGTATCATTTGATTTTTTTCTCATTTACTTTACTTATTATTATTATATATATTATATAATTATATAATAGATTGTATATATGTTATGTTACACAGTATGTAAAAGATTATATATTTAGCTTTATATTATAAAGCTTTACAATTATTATAGCTTTATAATATATTTTAAGCGAATTGTCTCTTACTCTTCTTTCCTAAAATTTCTTAGATATTCCCATAAGTAAATCATCAGAGATGAACTACAGAATTATTTTATCAAGTTCTAAAAATCCCACTGGTATGTCTACAATTGTTGTACTATAACTATAACTGGAGAAGAGTTGACATCTTTAAAATATCTTTTAAGGAAACATGGTAGGTTCTGACGTTGATTGCTAACTTGAATGAATTCTTTTCCCATTACATTTTCTAACTGATGATTACCAGTGTAAACTAAAAATAAAATCCTAAGTCTCCCACCAACCGAATAGGCCCTTCCTGTTACCATGGGGACTCCAGAGAAACCTTAAAAATGGAGCTCTCAGCCATGATGGGACGGGAGGTCAGATAGGTTTTTGTTATACTCCCTATCTTTTGGAGTTTAGGAACAAGTGGCCAGAATTAATGTTAAATGGAGATCATAAGACTGATCAAAGACCTTTTTTATTTGAGATGGATTCTTGCTCTGCCACCCAGGTTGGAGTACAATGGCACGATTTCGGTTCACTGCAACTTCCACTTCCCAGGTTCAAGTGATTCTCCTGCCTCAGCCTCCCGAGTAGCTGAGATTACAAGTGTGCATTACCACACCTGGCTAATTTTTTGTATTTTTAGTAGAGACCAGGGTTTCACCATGTTGGTCAGGCTTATCTTCAACTCCTGACCTCAAATGATCCACCTGCCTCGGCCTCCAAAGTGCTGGGATTACAGGCATGAGCCACCACGCCCGGCTGATCAAAGACTCCTTGTGGCAATAAGACAGTAAATTACAAACAAGATCTGAGGCCACACAAGGCAAGAGTTAAGTCACATCTATAGCCCATCAGTCTTATTAAACTGTCAAAGTTATAGCTGACTCTGGCACAGCACCCTTAACTTAAACATTCCTTTCTGCTAGCCCCAAGCTTTTTGTTCCTTTAACCAACTGCAGATTAAAGAATCTCTGAATCCACTTATGACTTGTAAGCCCCCACTTCAAGACAGCCCATCTTTTTAGACCAAACCAATGTATACCTTCCGTATTTTGATTTATGTATTTGACTGTAACTCCTGCATCCCTGAAATATATAAAACCAAACCACAATCCCACCACCTCAAGCACACTTTCCCAGAACTCCTCAAGACTGGGTTTTCCTGGGCTGTGGTCACTCATACTGGCTCAGGACAAACCTCTTTAAAACATTTTATAAAATTTGGTTTTTGCATTAACACTGATATAGTGAGAATCTATTAATTCTGAAATACTTATTTCTTGTATGCAGTTACTTTGATAGCATTATTAATTTTAATAAATTCTTAGTGCATTTTCTTGGGTTTTCTAGATAGATAAAAGATCTGTAAATAAGTAATTTTGTCTTTTCATTTTTAACATGTAAACACCTTATATTTGTTTCACACCTTCCTTAATTGGACTTACCTTTTTCAATGCCATAACCTGAACAGAACATAGTTCACTAAGACATTCAGTAATCTTATCCAAAGGTAATCGGGCTAGGACAAGTGCTGTCCCTGAAAAACAAAGGAAGATACAAATGAAAAATAAACGCTGAATTGAGGTAACTCAACCGGTCTACATCGTATCAATGAACAGAAAAAGCGAACTGGTTTGGTTCCATTCTTTTAAAAAGATCAGCATTGTTTTTTAAAATTATAACACTTTGTTATTTACAGTTGTTTTTTCTTTATTTGGCTCAGAAGGCTAAGACTGACTAACACTTACAACTGAAGTTAATATTTGTCAAAGACTTTTAAAATCTCCTTCACAAAGCCAAGGGCAAAGCTATTTTAAAATGTATAACCACAGTGTAATATTTCTCAGACTTCCCAGATATGCTGATTTAGTGGGTCAAAGAGAGTCTTTATTTTTGATAAGTACTTCCGGCAATTCTTATCATAAGAGAAATTCTGACATAATGCTTTTAGAAGAATGGGCTGAAATTAGAGATTTCACTCTTACACCATAACACTCTCTGTGAGGTTGTAAGAGACATTTTCTCTGGGCTTCAGTTTCTTGATGAAATAAGTGACTTGAACAGCGAAGTAACAGTTAAATTTGCCTTTTTTTAAAAAAAAAAAGTTACAAAAGCCTCCTGCCCCCTTCTTTTTCCCTCCTAAATAAATCTTGACTTAGAACTACCTAAAACAAAAAACAACAGAGGCAGTTAGGTTCAAGTGGAGACAGAAGGTCCAGACCCTTCCTACTGAGCCTCCCTCTTGCTGCAATCCCCATTCTATCCCAACCAACTGCTGAAACACCTTCCCCAAATCCAAAGGATTACATATTGTAGCCTAGGTCCCTTCTAGGTCAAGAGACACCTTGAATATAATTTTTTTTTCCCCTAAGTTTCATTCAACAGAACAGTAATTTATCCCTATACCTTCAAATTTGAATAAAAAAACCAGAGTGAATCTTCCTGGCCTTCTATAAGCCATAAATGAGTTAGACTTTCTTTTCCTTTTTTTTTTTTTTTTTTTTTGAGATGGAGTCTTGCTCTGTTGCCCAGGCTGGAGTGCAGTGGCATGATCTTGGCTCACTGCAAGCTCCGCGACTTTTCTTTAAAACTAGGAGGGAAAAGCCTAATTGCAGCATGATTTTCCTTTTAATTAATTCCTATAGAAAAGTATGTTACTTTAAAAAGTTTTCAGCCAGGCGTGGTGGCTCATGTCTGGTATCTCAGCACTTTGGGGGGTCAAGGCGGGAGGATCACTTGAAGCCAGGAGTTCAAGACCAGCCTGGGCTATATAGCAAGACCCTGTCTCTATTAAAAATTTAAAAGATTAGCTGAGCATAGTGGTGTGCACCTGTAGTCCTTGCCACTTGGGAAGCTGAGACAGGAGGATCACTTGAGTCTAGGGGTTCAAAGTTATAGTGAGCTATGATCTGCTACTGCATCCCAGCCTGGCAACAAGCAAGACCCTGTCTCTAAAATAAATAAATAAATAAATAAATAAAATTGAAAACCATTTTCTACATCTATTAGATACCACTGAAATTTGGGAGGCCACATTGCACTATAGGTAAGACATCACTTCAATATCAAGGTTAAATTCCACTAGAAAATGACAAGAATATTTGACTCTGATTTACTTGTGCCTATGAAGGGAAACAACAAAAACCCAAGGTACAAAAAGAAAATCTGATATAAAAAAGCACAGTCACACTAGCTGGTAAGGAATCTGGTCATATGAATGACAAAGGACAGAATTCACAAATAAGGCCATCTAATCTTGCCAAGGCTAATTGTTTAACAAGTCACAGAGGCTTAGAAGATACTACACAGGTTATTTTACCCAATCCTTTAATATACCTCAATCCTCTCTAATTTACCAGTGATAAGAATTTCATTACCTTACAAGGCACTCCAATCTGTGTTTGGAAAGTATGGTTAGAAAGTGTTTTCTTCCTAGAGCCAGTATATGCTTCCCTATAAATGGCTGACAAGTGACTACTCATAAAATAAATATGATCCTTCTTTTATAAGACCATCTTCCAAATATTTAAAAATAGCCACCATGCTTAAAGGCTGTTCTAAGTCTTTTCCCCTAGCCTTAATAGCTCTATTTCCTCTATTAAGTCTGAGCCTTATCACAATGGCTGCTCTGGATAGAGAATCACTGAGCTGATCAGTAATGGTTAAAGGCTGCTAAGAGACCAGCACCCCTGACTTCTACTCATGGCACTGATCCATGTATACTACCTTTCAACTCCCACTTACCTCTTTGGTATGGCAATGCCTCTTTGGTCTCCCTTTTTATTCTTCCAACTTAAAAAGCAGCCATGTTTAGTTTGAATATGTTGTCTCTACCCAAATCTAGGTCTGTGCTATACATACTACAAGTAGTATTAATTAATCATATTGCCTTAAGATAGTCCAAGAAAAGAATGCATGTACATATAGTCAACACTATCCCCTCTAGTGGAAAAGCCACCTTCCCCATCTCATAAATTCTTATCACTAAGCCCATTGCAACTGAAAAAATTGGAATATGACAGATGTAAGATTACCCCAAGTAGTGGCTTTGAGGTGACTATTAGTGGTTAACATCAAGTAAATACCTTTTAGCAAGCCCACAGCAGCTTCTGGAGACAACAGGAAGGAATCAAGGGAACGGGCAATCTCCAGGAGTCCATTAAAGTGCTGAGCCATGTGATCTCGGCAGACAGAGCAAATGTTATGAATGGCTTTGGCTGCAGCAGAAGCCAGGGGCTTTTCACACAGGCCTTTCATCAAATAGCCCAACACAGGGTCTAAGAAGAAAAGCCAAGTAGAGATTACATATCTGAAACTAAAGGAAAACTTCTAGTTTGTTAGAACAGAGGTATACTTGCTTTTCTTTTTTCAAAGTAAAAGAACCCTTTTAAAAAGTGAAATGTGTTCAGAACCACAATAAATAAAACACATAAAAATGGAGCTGATCTCACTTACATATTATCAACAGGCCCTGAGCCCCAGCTATTTCGTCTTCCATTTCTTCCCTCATGGCAGTCAACGTAACTCCCAGGGATTCACAGAGCAGTTTGTAAACCACTGACTTAAGAGCATATATGGCAATCCAGGTATTAAGAATATGGTGATGTAAGAAACATGGTAAGAATATGGTGATGCAAAGCTCAGGGAGTTACAATTATACCGAGAGATGAATTACTTGGTAAAACAGTCTGTATGAATCAGGACAAGGATAGCTGTCTAAAGCTGAAACTTTTATACTTGCTTCTTTCTAGTTACAAAAGGCCTTAAAAATAGGCAGATGAATCTTTAGCACTTCTAGATGAATTAATTCACTATGTTTTAATTTTGCCAAATATAAGTGTTCCAAGAAAGTTTATTATAAAGTTGAATTTCTATAGAGCTAATTCTACTCATCTTTTTACCTTCTTTTATAAAAAATCAGAATGTTTTTCTATAGGGAAAAAAACCTTAGAAAAGCCATATATTATTTTTGGGGACAGAGCCTCAGTCTGTCCCACAGGCTGGAGTACAGTGGCGCGATCTCAGCTCACTGCAACCTCCATCTCGCGGGTTCAAGCAATTATCCTGCCTCAGCCTCCTGAGTAGCTGGGACTACAGGCATGCGTCAAGCCCAGTTAATTTTTGTATTTTTAGTAGACATGATTGTTTCACCACGTTGGCCAGGCTGGTCTCAAACTCCTGGCCTCAAGTGATTCGCCTGCCTCAGTCTCCCAAAGTGCTGGGATTACCACTGAGAGCCACCACGCCTGAGCAAAAAACCATATATTTTTAAAGGTCATTGTGAGTACTTTATATTGACCTTGTAGGAAACTGTGAAAAAGTGGAAAGAATCAAAAGAATAACATCTATTTTTTTTCTTTTTTTTTTTGAGATGAGTCTCACTCAGTCACCCAGGCTGGAGTGCAGTGGCGCAGTCTTGGCTCACTGCAACCTCCCGCTCCTGGGTTCAAGCAATTCTCCCTGCCTCAGCCTCCTGACTAGCTGGGATTACAGGCATGTGCCACCAAGCCTGGCTAATTTTCTTGTATTTTGAGTAGAGACAGGGTTTCGCCTGTTGGCCAGGTTGGTCTCGAACTCCTGAACTCAGATGATCCTCTCGCCTCAGCCTCCCAAAATACTGGGATTACAGGCATGAGCCACTGTGCCTGACCAAGAATAATGTCTTAAGCCCATTTAAAACCATTATGTCCATTTCTAGTCTAATGATCAATACGATGTCCAAACTCAGCACAATCTGCCTATCTTTACCAAAAAGAAAAAAACAAAACCAAAACCTCACTCTGTTTAGTCTAGGAATCAAAAGACCTACAATCTAGAAGTTACCCCAAGCAACTCTAATACTGTAGACTTCTGTGACTCCCAAATTGGGTATTTGTAGTTTTGACTATTCGGAGTATGAACACAGAGCAATTTGTCTACTGCTGAGGCACAAATCTGAATGAGATACTGGAAGGTGGCACTGAATGATAAATCTTTTGATAAGAGTCTGCAAGTCAACCTAGATTTGCTGCTTTCTGGACATTAACTGAAGTATTAAAACAAACAAACAAATCTACTGTTCCTTGGTGGAAAAATGGTTCAGAAAAGAAAGCCAAATGTTGAGCCAGATAAAGTGCAGAAATCTAAGAACTAAAAAACAGTCATTTTGAAATCACTTGGAAATAGTATGCTGGGCCACGTGTGGTGGCTCACGCCTGTAATCCTAGCACTTTGGGAGGCTGAGGCGGGCAGATTACTTGTGGTCAGGAGTTTGAGATCAGCCTGGTCAATATAGTGAAACCCTGTCACCGCTAAAAATACAAAAATTAGCAGGCATGGTGGCACACACTTGTAATCCCAGCTACTTGGGAGGCTGAGGCAAGAGAATCACTTGAACCTGGGAGGTGGAGGTTGCAGCGAGCCAAGATCGGGCCACTGCATTCCAGCCTAGGCAACACAGCAAGACTCCGTCTCAAAACAAAAAAAGAAACAAAAACAAACAAAAAGAAACAGTACGTTGAACTTAGAAAGCAGCTCAATGTATAGAAACAAAGAACACATTCACTCTTTTAAGCATGTGTTTCAGTCACTAAAAACAGATACGTAAAATAAAATCAAGTAAAAAGGCAATAATAAAGATATACATAGGAAACATATCAACCTGAATGATTTAATACTAATCACAAATTTTGGCATTCCTAAAATTCTCAGAATGTATCCCTCTTAAATGTCAGGGCTTGATATATATTACCCTGGATAAGTTATTTCATCTCTTTGGGCCTCAGTTTCCTTGTCTGTAAAATGAGGAGGTTAGAATAAATGATTTCCAACTTTACCTTCAATTCTAAAGTTGTTACTTATGATCTTTAGTTATTTTTTCAAGTCAATAAGGACAGCCAAACCAAACACCGCATGTTCTCACTCATAGGTAGGAACTGAACAATGAGATCACTTGGACTTGGGAAGGGGAACATCACACACCGGGGCCTATCATGGGGAGGGGGGAGGGGGGAGGGATTGCATTGGGAGTTATACCTGATGTAAATGATGAGTTGATGGGTGCTGACGAGTTGATGGGTGCAGCACACCAACATGGCACAAGTATACATATGTAACAAACCTGCACGTTATGCACATGTACCCTAGAACTTAAAGTATAATAAAAAAAAAAAAAAAAAAAAGGACAGCCAGAGGCTATACGACAGTCTTCTTTTTAATTTGCAGTTATTTAGTTTTGAATAATAATTCTTGGTTTTTAAATGAAGCATGTATTACAAGTGAAAAATTACCTCCTTTGCTTTGGTCCTTTAGTAGCTTCTAGTATGTTAAAACTATAAGAGAGTCTGATTAGCATAAGCCAAAGACTAACAGAGACAGAAATGTTCATGCTTAAACAGAGTACTAGAAGCAAACTGTTCAGTGTTTCCCTATCTGTAGATCTAATCTTTCAAAGGTCTTTCTCCCAGATCAGATTATAAGTGTTACATCAACTAAGCACTAACTTACAACATATTGTTTACTCTCACTTTCTATAAACACTCTCGTGTTAAAAAAACAGAAAGGAAAACTCAAGCAAAAGTAAGAGATGAGAAGAAAAATCAGAAAAATGACAAGTTAAGAAGTGGCAGAGGAGAGAGATTACACATACCAAGGAACTGAGGATTTCGATCAACGACTTCACTCATCTCTCCAACCAATTCAATGCTGGTGTATCGCACAGCCGTATGTACAGTCTCTGGCAGGCGGACAACTCCTTCTAGGACTTCCACAAGTGTTGGATTGTTCTCCCTGAGTATAGGTGGTAAGTACTCACAGTTACTGATTTCAGAGGTTATATTCTGGCCAAATAACAGGCTGTGATGACACACAGCATTGCTAAAGAGCTTCTTTCTAAATAACTATTAAAATAAAAGTACTTGGTATTTGTTATGAAAGATTTTCAAATCCTCAAAAAAGAGGAAAAGATAGAAATGAAAGATATTGTTTCAGGAAAAGCATACTGCTCCTTAATATTCTGAATGCCAGTAAAGTGTCTAAAGACACATCAAGCTGGAGAGGCAGACATTTACTGTGGATGAATGTCTTCTTTTAAAGAATCTATTTTATTTCATCCTATAGCTGCAGCACCTAGAACAGTGCCTGGCACATAGTGGGCACTCAATAAATATTGCTGAATGGCTAAACAGATGAATGAATAATTCTGATAGACCACTCTTTGTTGTTATTCTCCAAAGATTTCCTACACCTGGATATTGGAAACTTTAAGAACAGGTAAGTATGGGTAGCCAGCTCACTAACTGAAAGAACAAGAAAACAAGCTGCAGGAATAGATTAAGTTGCCCCGATTTGGAACATGAGGGAAAACTAAAGTTAACCAAACACTTTCCACAGCTCCATGAGTTTATCTGTTCCCTCTCCTTCTCCCTCTGCCCCCGACAAAATATACTGGCTAAACGCCTTTTGAGTAGAGTGGAGGATGCCCCCAAAGTGGCAGAACTTCATCCAGAAATGAAAGATGTTTAAAATGTAAATAATATCCTGGATTAGAGCAAGACCACCCTCTGCTGATAAGCTAGACTATTAAGTCCTTTTATATGCACTAAAAAATTATAATCATGCAGTTGGCTTGAAATGCAGATAAACAAAAAAATATATCGAATCTCTCATTTATACCTTATGTTTCCTAGGGACACTAAATCAATTAATGAAGACTATCTAGGCATCATTTTTCAAACCAAGACATATTAGTTAGAATATTAATGATTTTAATAAGCTTCAGACTTGTCACAGAAGGTTCAAAATGACACCAAAATGGATTTAAGAGTAAATAGTGTGGTATATAATTAAGGACCAGGACTTCTTAATAGAGAAAAATAAACCTATTCAACCTCCTTGAATATTTACTGGATTAGAAACAATATCCCATTGACGAGGCCCTGAAAGGCAGCTAAGAAAGAAGCACTGTGCTTTTTATAAATACCTGCCTTAACCATCTCTCCAATCAAGACTGAATATAGAGCTTGACTGCAGGTATCACGTCACAATTCAGGGTGGCAGATATTAACATCGATTTATATACTCATGGCACAAAGTAAATTCTGTCTCTAGGGCTTCATACCATAAATAGAATTTCTATGCAATTAGAAGTAAAATTTGAATAATCTGAAATTTTTCAATGGCAATAACAAAAACAGTAACTGCCTTTTAGATCTGGCTCTTTCAGGTGGAAAGATGCCTAGGCCTTGCCTCTCTGAAACTCAAAACAATGTAATTAATTTTGTAAGGATAACTTACCCAAGGTCACAAAAGCAGAAAACCCAAATTAGTGTCTATTCAATTGCTTTTAAGCAAATACCAACAATTAAACAGTCTAACAAATTCTTTACCATACCAACTTTCACAAGGGAGCCTCAGTTGGAAAAATAAATCAGCATTCTATTCCTAGCATCAAGAATAAAATAATTTCAACTCTAGGAAATGTGGTTAAAACATGGTATCAGCAATTCAGGCGACCCTGGACTAGACTCTAGAAGTCAGAAGACTAGACAGCACAACAGAAGTAAGAAGTTCGAAAAGTCTCAGGTATATACCATATAAGGAAAAAAAATAGTGTAATTTTCCTTCCTCTTGATATTTAGAGTTCCCAGCAAAAGACTTATGAGACACTCACGGATCAACACTCTTTGCTATAGCAGCCATGATAAAGAGAACCGCTTCTGTCACCTCCCAGGGTGGGTTGCCTTCTTTCAGAGTAGAATATAACTAGAGAAGAAGAGGTGGATTATGGATCCATTAAAAGGAAAACAGAATGCCAAAACAAACAAAACAAAAAATCCAGTTAAAGTAAATCCTGCTCCTTGTTTCTAAATCTAATTATCTCTCAAGCCAGATGAGAATATTATTTTCATTTTTTTTACATCATTACTAACTAGGAATAACTATTTTAATATTTCAAATAGACCCATTTAGACTCCCAAGAGTTTATCAAAATTATCATCTGCCCCCAGAAAACGACTACTATGAGAAAAACAAAACACTGTACATGAGTGTCTTTTCCTGGTCCTGATAATAACTGATAAATACACAAACACACTTAAAATAGAGATACAATGTAATCCTCTATATATGTATTGGCTTTACATTTCTATTGTTTTAACTACTTGTCTGCATCAGCACTGGTAGTACTGACTGAATTCCTAAAAAGCAGCTGTTTAGAAGCACCTATCACAATACTGTATCCAAGCAGAATTAATTTTTTTAAAAAACGTACACCTAGCAGAATACTCTGAGATGTTCTGGTCCAGAATTTCCCAGATTATATCCACCTACAGAACGTGACTAACTAATATTTTACAGTCAAATAACAGACACTGCTAGGGAAGGCAAAATTAAACAGCTCTCTTGTTATACAACTTCATAGAGCCTTTAACATACTATTTATACCATTTCCTAATTTTAATTAATGATATAACTTTTTTTTGGCAAAAAACATCTCATGGGGTGGTGTTCCACAGACTGTATCTTGAACAGCATTGATAATTTACATAAATTTGTAAATTAAGTCAAAGGATTGAGAAGATCAAAGGATTTCTCAAAGCCATAGAGCTAAAGAGAGAAGAGCTGAAATCTGAGCACAGGTCATCTGTCTAAGATCCAGGGATCTCATTTAAGTGGCTTTCTAAGAACCCCCAACTCTTCACAGATGGGTCAGTAAGCATGCTTTGCTTAATATAATGAAAACAGTTATACTGTTATTAACATTTTTTAGATTGTATGACTCCCAAATATACAACAAATGACTGAATTACCAAAAAAAAAAAAAAAAAAATTTAGGTTACTTCAGTATTGCCATGATAAAGCTTCCAAAGTAGTATTTCAGAGCTCATTAGAGTATAATCCAGCAATATGAAAACTGCCTGAAATTATACTAATGTTAAGTGGTATGGAATGATGATGACTGTAACCTTATAAGGTAAAATGTTACTCACTGATTGTCAGGAAAACCTCTGGACTATGAATCTTCTACTCTAGCATAGTCACCTCTGGGATGAAACTGCACAGGAATCTAACCATAAGTGTGGACAAAGATAATGCCAAATAACTAAAAGAGTTACCAGGAGTTGGTACGTAATTACTAAAGTAGAAACACTTGCCTATTGTTCCTGGCTAGGTCCAGATTCCCTATAAGTATCCTAGAGGCTTTAATGCTTATCTATGATCTTCTATTCCAGCTGTACAAGTGGAACAGCAATCATTGCAAGCATAGAGAGTAAACCATAACCAAATCATCCATAAACTGCAACTGACTTGTAAAATGTTAAATAAACATAGCTACTATATGCCAGGCAGTGTGCTAGGCACTTGCATATCTATTATCTCATTCAGCCACTAAGATTGAAGAAATAAGATGGAACATTCACAGAAGACACAGAAGTGAACACAATTAAGGTGACCAGTAAAACTGGAAACAATCTCCAAATAGGCTTACCTGAGCAAAACACTCCATAGACCCTATCAAGAAAATCAAGTCCTTTACCAGGTCTGATACCCTCATCCGAAACTCCCCGAAGTCATCAGTCTCCTCAGGCACCCCCTCCTAAAATTTCAAATCAGATAACATTTGTTTTAAACTCACTGCAGCTTTCAATGACCTCTATAAAATTAAGAAGAAAAAAACCATTAAGCAGTCAAGTTTCAATAAACAGAAGTTGCCTAAATCATGAGGGTATTGTATTTTAGATAGAGGGTTTCCCAAACTGTGAGGTATGCCAAGTCAACACAACCTATTCTCTGCCTTTACCATGAGAAACTATTTGGTCTGTGTGTTTTGTATTTTATTTTTATTTTTTTTGAGACGGCGCCTCACTCTGTCGCCCAGTCTAGAGTGCAGTGGTGCGATCTCTGCTCACTACAACCTCCACCTCCCAGGTTCCAGTGTTTCTCCTGCCTCAGCCTCCCAGGTAACTGGAATTACAGGCACACACCACAACGCCTGGCTAATTTTTCTATTTTTAGTAGAGACAGGGTTTCACCATGTTGGCCAGGCTGGTCTTGATGTCCTGACCTCAAGTAAGCTGCCCACGTCAGCCTCCCAAAGTGTTAGCCACCATGAGCCAGCGTGCCCGGCTGTGTTTTGTATTTCTAAGCTACAGCTTGTTCTGTTGTTGGAAAAATGTGGCTTGGTGAGAGTGAGAAGTGACCTGCAAGTAGTAAATTAACTGATAAGCCTATCTAGAGAAGGTCAGCTCTTTAGTGCCAAACAAACCTCTGAAGATTTATGTTTCAAGATCTACCAAAATCAACCACTGTCACAATAACTTCACACAGAAAATATAATTTTATTTTCATTTTTGAGACAAGGCCTCACTCTGTCGCCCAGGCTGGAGTGCAGTGACTTGATCTTGGCTCCCTGCAGCCTTGAGCTTCTAGGCTCAAGCAATCCTCCCACCTCAGCCCCCGAGCAGCTGGGACTATAGGTATGTACCACCACGCCTGCCTAATTTTTATATTTTTTGTAGAGTTGGGGTTTTGCCATGTTGCCCAGGCTGGTCTCGAACTCCTGAGCTCAAGCAATCTGCCCGCCTTGCCTCCCAAAGTACTGGGATTACAGGAATGAGCCACACGCCTGGCCTCAATTAATTTTTAAAATTTTCTGTAGAGATAAGGTCTCACTATATTGCCCAGGCTGGTCTCAAACTCCCAGGTTCAAGTGATCCTCGCACCTGGGCCTTCCAAAGTGCTGGGATTACAGATTTGAGCCATCATGCCCAGCCCAGAATTTTAAACTTAAAAAAAAATTTCATGTAGGTGGACAGATACATAAAACTAGCATAGTAAAATATGAACAGTGGAATTTAGGTGGTAGGTATACAGATGTTCTCTATGACATTATTTCATGTTTGCTGTGCATTTGAAATTTGTCATTAAAAAATTTAAACATCATTTATATTCCATGGTTTCCTATTACAAACACTTCTGTATCTTTTCTATTCTGACACACTTCTGTAAGTAAACAAAGAGTTAGCAATTATAAGATGGTTAAAGGCATGTATGAGAATCTTGGGCCCAAATACCTGGGAAAAGCCCTTAGTACTGTTGAGAATTGCTAATCTAGTTCAACCTCCTTGCTTTAAGATGAAGAAATTAAGGTCAAGGAATGAGGAGGAAATATGATGGCTATCTCAGATGAGATAATGGCTAACATTATAAAGCACTATACAAATTATAAAGCACTATACACTTACAAATGTAAGAAATTACCCACAAGGGAAATGGTGCCACAGATTCAGCGAAGGCAAAAAAGGGATCAAGCACAAAGCCATTTAAACAAAAGGGGCTCTGCTTTATAAATCAGGCTTCCAAATAAAATGTAGCTGAAGACAGGAGTCGTCACTTTATTTTATTTTTTTGAGACTGAGTCTGGCTCTATTGCCCAGGCTGGAGTGCAGTAGCACAATCTCGGCTCACTGCAACCTCCACCTCCTGGGTTCAAGTGATTCTCCTGCCTCAGTCTCCTGTGTAGCTGGGATTACAGGCACCCGGCACCATGCCCGACTAATTTTTCTATTTTTAGTAGAGACGGGGTTTTGCCATGTTGGCCAGGCTGGTCTCAAACTCCTGACCTCAAGTGATCCACCCACCTCGGCGTCCGAGTGGTGGGTGCAGTCTGAAAACCACTAGACTAGATCATGACTAAGGTTGTGTGGAGATACAAAATACCATGACTCAAACAAAATACTAACATTAAAATTAAGAGAATAGCACATGGGATTTAATTGTAAGCAATAAAACATACTGCAGGTCCTAAATTAAAGGACGGATTCAACCAACCAACAGGATGAAATAAATGTGGCAAAATTTGAAGAGATTAAGCATGATGTTTGAAGAGTTTTCTAATAAACTAATAATATTTCTAGTATTTTTTTCTAAACAAATAGATTTCTATATTCTTTTAAACTATAAAATGAATATAAATAAGATTTTTAAAATGTGTATGTTCGTGGGGCAAAATCATACACACAAATATTTCACTTTTGTATTAGTTTTCATCTAACCACTTACTTTCTACTATTAATAAGAGTCAAAATTTTGGTTGGGCGTGGTGGCTCACGCCTGTAATCCCAGCACTTTGGGAGGCCGTGGTGGGTGGATCACAAGGTCAGGAGATTGAGACCACCCTGGCTAACATGGTGAAACTCCGTCTCTACTAAATATACAAAAAATTAGCCGGGCGTGGTGGCGGGCACCTATAGTCCCAGCTACTCAAGAGGCTGAGACAGGAGAATGGCGTGAACCTGGGAGGTAGAGTTTGCAGTGAGCCGAGATGGCACCACTGTACTCCAGCCTGGGCGACAGAGCAAGACTCCATCTCAAAAAAAAAAAGAGTACAAAATTTTACATTCTGATTTTTCTCTTACCATACCATCATTTCACTACCTTTTAATTGCTCCATCAAGTTGCTAAATCATAACCCTTCTTATATAATTCATATAACTCTTATTATACTGCTGTATATGGGTTTATAATTTTTACTTTTATAGATAACATTTTGTATATAAAATAGCTGTTTTTTCTTCTGCAGATTTAAGATAAATTCCTAGGAAAAGAATGACTGGTTTAGCTGGAGTGTTTTTTGTTTGTTTGTTTTTGTTTTTTCCTAAACAGGCCTAACAGATTACACTGGTACTGACTTCTTCAGTATAAGCTGTAGAGTGACAAAACCTGCCAATCCTCTCACCTCAGCCTCCTGAGTAGCTAGGACTACAGGCGTGTGCCACTAGGCCCAGCTAATTTTTTTTTATTTCTTTTTGTAGAGACAGGGGTCTCTCTATGTTGCCCGGGCTGGTCTTGAACTCCTGGCCTCTAGCAATCCATCCACCTTGGCCTCCCAAAGTGCTGGGACTACAGACATGAGCCAGGGTACCCAGCCAGGTTTATTATCTATCTTCTCAGTTCCTTTTCAAGTTGGCACTGACAAGAGGAAGAAATTAAGATTTGAAGAGGTAGAGAAGGGAACTTACATGGTCTGGTTCCAGCTGGCAGTGTCGAGCCAAGGCGTGAAGCAGCCTCTGAATGTAAGCTTTGAAGATGCCATGAATAACTTCATCATTAGTTTTGTACAAATGCTCCCCGAGTCGGTACCAAAAGTTAAATGAAATTTCTACTACCTGTTAGGTTAACAGAGATGATTTATTTGAATGGGAAAGGAATAGAGTAAGAAGACATTTTATTATCACCACGACCATATAGGAAGAAAGATATATTTTTAAATAATATGAGTGGAGTCAGTTAAGAAGTCACCTTTTCTCTAGCAGATTTACTACTATCTCCCCAAATTGTCTTCCCATGTTAGGCCCAAATCTCCATTTAGAATGACTGGCTTTACATTCCATGTAGTCCTGAGGTAATGCCTCCAAAAGTACACTGAATTTTGAATTTAGAGAAAACGATAAGAGACATGGAAGTCTTTATTTTTATTTATTTTTTAGAGACAGAGTTTCATTCTGTTGCCCCAGCTAGAGTGCAGTGGCACGAGCACATCTCACTGCTGCCTCTAACTCCTGGGCTCAAGCGATCCTCTTGCCTCAGCCTCCCAAGTAGCTGGGACTACAGGTACACACCACCAAGCTCAGCTAATTTTTTTTTTTTTTTTTTTTTTTTTAGTAGAAACAGGGTCTCGCCATCTTGCCCAGGATGGTTTTGAATTCCTGCCCTCAAGTAATCCTCCCACCTAGGTCTCCCAAAGTGCTGGGACTACAGGCATGAGCCACCGCTTCCAATTTCATTTTACTTAAAACAAATTTCAGCCAGGTGCAAAACACCATCTCTACAAAAAATACAAAAATTAGCCAGGCATGTAGGTGGCGCATGCCTGTATTCTCAGCTACTCAGGAGGCTGAGGTTGGAGGATCACCTGGGCCCAGGAGGCTGAGGCTACAGTGAGCTGTGATCGCACCACAGCATTCCAGCCTGGGCAACAGAGTGAGACCCTGTCTCAAAAGATATATATTTTTTCTTTAGAGACAGGGTCACCTAGGCTGGAGTGCAGTGGGGCACAATCATAGCTCACTGCAGCCTTGAACTTCTGGGCTCAAGCGATTCTTCCACACAGCCTCCTGAGTAGCTAGGAGGACTACAGGCACTTGCCACCATGTCTGGCTAATTTTAAAAATTTTTCTGCAGAGACAGGGTCTTGCTCTGCCATCTAGGCTAGAGTGCAGTGGTGTAATCATGGCTCACTGCAGCCTCGAACTCCTGGGCTCAAGCGATCCTCCCATTCAGCCTCCTGAGTAGCTGGGATGAGAGGTGTGCGCCAGCACACCCAGCTAATTTTTGAAATTTTCTGTAGAGACAAGGTCTTCCAATGTTGCCCAGGCTGGTCTCGAACTCCTGGGCTCAAACAATCCTCCCACCTCAGCCGCCAAAAGTGTTAAAGAGGTATGAACCTCATTAGAGGTATGAACCACTATGCCCAGCCAGAAGTCTTTTTTATTCATTTATTTATTTATTTTGAGATGGAGTCTTGCTCCATCGCCCAGGCTGGAGTACAGTGGCGCGATCTTGGCTCACTGCAACCTCCACCTCCTGGGTTCAAGTGATTCTCCTGCCTCAGCCTCCTGAGTAGCTGGATTACAGGCCCGTGCCATCACCCCAGCTAATTTTTGTATTTTTAGTAGAGACGGGGTTTCACCATGTTGGTCAGGCTGGCCTCAAACTGCTGACCTTATGATCTGCCTGCCTCGGCCTCCCAAGGTGCTGACAGGCGTGAGTCACCGTGCCTGGCCAGAAGTCTTTTTTAAAGTATTTTTCTGAAACTTCTGAAATCACTGCATTGAATGTTTGAGAGTCAAAATCATCTGTAACTCCTGAACATAACTGATTCAGCTTCATGTCACTTTTATTCACCTGTTTTCTTGAGTGTGAGAGAAAGGGAGAAAAGGCCTGGGATTTTACTCGTAGCCTCTTTTCCATATGGCACTGTTTAAAGGAGTGATAACTGTGTGGGGTTACATTCTCCCAGAAATGTTTTGGGTTCCACTCAAATCTAGGTATCCTCATGACATTACGTAAAACAAATAAACCTTGTCTTGCATGTGATAACAGAAAACGGGTCGAGAGTCACAGGACCACTGTGCCTAAGGCACAGTAAGAGGGTCCCTATCATCCATTTCCCATCAAGGATCCAAAACAGAGCTATTTAAAACAATGCCCAACTTGGGAACACTTCTTTCTCACTTTTTTTTTTTTTTTTTGAGATGGAGTTTCGCTCTTGTCGCCCAGGCTGGAGTACAGTGGCCTGATCTCAGCTCACTGCAACCTCTACCTCCCGGTTCAAGCAATTCTCCTGCCTCAGCCTCCCAAGTAGCTGGGTTATTATAGGTATGAGCCACCTCGCCCAACTAATTTATGTATTTTTAGTGGACACAGGGTTTCACCATGTTGGCCAGGCTGGTCTCAAACTCCTGACCTCAGGTGATCTGCCTGCCTTGACCTCCCAAAGTGCTGGGATTACAGGCGTAAGCCACCAAGGCCAACCCTTTCTCATTTCTTATACTATAAAACTTCTCAAATAAATTAGATTTTAAAAAATCTAGCAAACCTCGGTAGGTAGGGTGTCAAGGATTTTGAATGACAGAGACCCTTAAGTCTTTTCAATCCCTTTGTCATTCTCATCCATCATTTGGAGAAAAATTGAGGATGTTAAGACTTGTGGAGGTATAGTTAGAATTTGGTGTTTTTTAGCTGTAAAGCTCTAGAGAATAAGTCAAGCTAGACAAGGGGTTCGCTGGAAAGGCTTGCTTTCTAACGAGTTCCTTGAGGGGTCTACCACAGTCAGCCCAGCCAACCAGGTAAGAAAATAGAGATGGACACAATGCAGAAACCCAAATATAATTTTTTTTAAATTCCAAAACAGAGGAAATCACATTAATTAAAAACAAGACTATAATTTCTCAACAATAAAAGCTGGGCATGATGTAATGAAATATAGATAATATGCAGCACACAACTTGGAGAATAATAGTCTTAGAATAGCATAAACAGTACCTCATATTGAGGATGTCCTGCACAGATAAGAAGCAGCTCCAGAGTTCGGAGGTCCCCAAGACCTTGGCCTGGAGTACAAACAATTTTTTCAAGAAAAGTTTCACATAGTTCAGTGAAAATACGGCAGTAATTCAGAACTCTGTAGAAGACAGGCGAATGAGAACAATGAGTCAGAAATCTGGATATTATAAGTATATACAGGCACAGTTAATCAAATAAATAAAAGGTTCCTCAGTCTAAGGGACATCTAGTGATTATTTACTATGTTGTATCACAATCCCCATGACAGACACCTTTACCTAGATCATATACTCCTACACATGTGATTTGTCAGTTCAAATTCTCAAATATTAAAACATTTGAATAAAAATTCCCATCAAATCACACTTGATATTTTAAAATTTGTCTCTAATTTTTAAAGCCTTAGCATTTCTATGGTAATTCTACAAACCCCACATCCAATTTGCCACTCTCGGTTCAGAGGAGCATAGTAGAGTGTCTTTAGGAAGCAACTATCTGTACGTTTACTGAATCACCGAGAATCACAAATGACAGATAAATAATAAAAAGTGACTTAAAAGAATGACCAGACTGTAGGTAAACCCAGGGCTCCAGACTTAAACAATTACTCACTTGTCTAAATCTTCACGCGCCACAGCCATATGATAGGCAGTCTCCAACGTCAGCACTCCCTGAAAAAGTTGCATAGCTAATGGCAAGTTAGTCTCCACATTCTCAATGGCATAGAGAGCTGAGCATACACAGTCTGAAGCAGCTTCATGTAGGTTAGATGAGGTCTTATCCTGTTGCTGGGGAGGTAGCAGGAATAGGGAAGCAAGAAGTATGATCACTAAGGAGTGATCTACAGTTGGCCCTGCATACCCTAGGGTTCAACCAAGCATCGATAGAAAATATTCAAAATATAAGCAAATAATAATACAATGAAAAACACAAATTTAAAAATTACCCTATAACAACTATTTACATAGCATTTACATTGTATTAGGTATTATAAGTAATTTAGAGGTTATTTAGAGTATATGGGAAGATGTGGGTAGGTTATATGCAAATACTGCACCATTTTATATACGGGACTAGGGCATCTGTGTATTTTGGAAACTGTGCACAGAGGGGCAGGGGTAGTGGGTGGTCCTGGAACCAATCGATGGATAAGTATAATAGGAAAACAATTAGAGCCTCTTTCTTTCTTTCAATTACAGCCTCTTTCTGAACATGTACTTTAAATGTGTAACAGTCAAGTCATAGGCTTCCATGAGAAAACATCCATCAATCTTCCCAATCCTATTTCTGTTTCCTTATACGTCAAACAAATCAGTCTTTCTGTCCCTAAGTCATGGTCATATCATTTGTAATCTCCATGTTCTTGTTCACACCAGCCCCTCCAAATGGAATGCCATGTGTTTCCTACCCTATTCCAGTGTGTGAAGATATTTTCCATCCTTTTTCTGATATTCAAGTGCTACCTAAAATGAAAGGGCTCAACAAGTATCAAAGACACATACCTAAACACATCATTGTGAAATTTCAGAATACCAAAGTTAAACAAAGGTCCAAATGGAATGCCATGTGTTCCCTACCCTATTCTAGTATGTGAAAATCTTTTCCATCCTTTTTCTGATATTCAAGCACTGCCTAAAATGAAAGGGCTCAACAAGTATCAAAGACACATACCTAAACACATCACTGTGAAATTTCAGAATACCAAAGTTAAACAAAGGTCTGTAAAATTTCTGGGGAAGAGAGAAGGAGGTAATAATAGCGAGCAGAAATCAGAGTTCTCCAACATTTCATTAACAATGATGCACGCTAGTAAAGGAGAACAGGGCCTCTGAACTTTTGAAGGAAAATAATATTCAACCTACAACTTTATAACTGAGCCATCAATCAAGATTGAAAGCAAAATAAAAATAGTTCTCAGGCATGCAAAAATTCCAAGTTTACTTTCCATTATATCTTTCCTGAAGATGTTATCTGAGGGGGTTTGAAAGAAACAGCTAACTTTTTAATCCAGAAAGCACAGTAAAGGCAAGTCCCAAGATGGCGGGGAGTATATCTAAAGAACTGATGCAAATCAGAGCAGACCAAAAGGGCCAAGAAGGGAATCCTCCCGGGTTTCTAGTGAAGAGAGTACAGTTGAGAGGTTAAATGCACTTAGTAAGGGCATATTAGTCTTCCTTGAAAAATTTTTTTAAAAGGATATTTAAAATCTCCAGTGGGACAAAAAGCTATACAAGCAGGTTTGGGAGAGCACAAAGATGCAAATTATTCATTAGGTTATTCTTAGATTGAATAGTGGGTTCAAAGATTCTCATTATATTATCAAGTTATTAAAAGGTAAGTGTTTGAGCTGGGCGCGGTAGCACACACTTGTAATCCCAGCACTTTGGGAGGTGGGCAGATCACAAGGTCAGGAGATCGAGACCATCCTTGCTAACACGGTGAAACCCTGTCTCTACTAAAAATACAAAAAATTAGCCAGGCATGGTGGCATACACCTGTAGTCCCAGCTACTCAGGAGGCTGAGGCAGGAGAATCATTTGAACCCAGAGGGCAAAAGTTGCCGTGAGCTGAGATTGCGCCACTGCACTCCAGCCTGGGCAACAGAGCGAGACTCTGTCTCAAAAATAAATAAATAAATAGTAAGTGTTCATACTTATTCTTTTGTATATATCAAGTGCTACCTAAAATGAAAGGGCTCAACAAGTATCAAAGACACATACGTAAACACATCATTGTGAAATTTTTAAGTTTTTTTTTTTTTTTTTTTAATTTTTAAGTTTTTTTTAAAAGCTATTGGGGGAAAGTTGTACAAGAAAGTCGTGGTCCAAACATAAAGCAAATTAAAATATGACATGGGCCAGGTGTGGTGGCTCACATCTGTAATCTCAGTATTTTTGGGAGGCTGAGGTGGAAGAATCGCTTGAGGCCGGTTCGAGACTAGCCTGGGCAACAAAGAGAGACCCTGTCTCTAAAAAAAATTAAAAATTAGCCAGGCATGGTGGCACATGCCTATATCCCAGCTACTTGGGAGGCTGAGGCAGGAAGATTGCTTGAAGCCAGGAGTTTGAGACTACAGTGAGCTACGATCATGCCAATGGAGCTACTCCAGTCTGCACAACAGAGAGACACCCTAACTCCCTGTGACACTTCCCCTCAAAAGAAAAAAAGTAGCATGATTTTAAACCACTGAATGAATGTAAAAATGAGAATACATTTTACCCTGACTCTAGATAAACACTCTTACTAGTGACAGAGAGGTCCTGACACTGGATCAGTAGAGGAGATAATATAATCCTGGCATACTACTTAACTGCTTCCTTACTCCAATCCCAATTCCCAGAAATTACCACTGTTAAGTTTGAAGTATATTCTAGACTGTCCTCCATTTATATGTAATCACATGTAAATTTTTTAAACAAAAGTGGGACATGACTTTATTTACAGTGATTACTCTTCATACTATTTGTTGAGGTGGTAATAAATATTATCATTATTGAGGAAGGATACCAACATACATGGAGACAGACAATGGCAAGCAAAACAATGACTAGCATCCTAATTTTCCTGAGACTTAGCTTCTGATGCAAAAATGACAGCAGAAATACACTACCACTGACAAGCCAAATGTCTCCTTGAAGAACGTCTTTCTTTTCTTTAATTGACAGTGGCATCAATCTAGCATCATGGTACTATCTTCTAAGTAATAGTGCATCCGCATACATTCAGAATACATGCAGCTTCCATACTAATACATCTTCATTGAAGGAAACCCACCAGCAGAAAAAGACAAAGTTTTTCATCTCTCCAAACACCCCTTCAATAATATTTATGCTTAAGATAATGTTATGTTTCTTGTTCTAAAATGTAATCGTATTCTAATGACTCCCTACCTCCTATCTACCAAGACTATATTACTAGGCACTGCTACTTTCAAAGCTTAAAGAAGAAATACACAAGTATATAAAAATACATTAGTACTTACTCTACTAATCTCAAAAACCCAAATCCATTTTGCACATACAATGATGTTTAACTAATCTCAACTACAAAGATAGTATCTTCATCTATAATTGTCTCTGGGTCCACTAAACATAATTTTTAATTCTTTCTGTTCTGTTTTTTCCTAAACTTGTGATGCACATATAATTATATCATGGAAATGTCTAGGATTCAATGACCATTATTGAAATACAGAATTTTATATTTTTAAAACGAGGAAAAAGATACCAATGGTTATTTGAATTTTAATATGTAAATCATGTATCAGCATATAAGATTGTTTTCTTCTTAAGCATAACTATATCCTATTTTGAGTATTAAAACTGATACTTTTAATTTGGTACCTGGTAGCAAGGAACATTGCTATGTTCTTAATACATGCCTTAATACATGCCTCTTAATACATGCCTTCCAGTTACTGTGCAAAAATTTGAAAACACTATGTTATGTACCAGCAGGTTAGTTACGAAGTGATTGGCAGAAATACTTTGATAAATAAAGTCATTACTTACCAAAACCTCAAAAAGGAGTGCTAGTAATTTATTGTTAGCCATGAAGTTACTGTCCAAAACTCCCAAGTTAAACCAACTTCCCAAACAGCGAAAAACCTTCATAAGCATTTTCTCATCTGTTCCTTTTTCTACACAGGTCATCTGAATAGGGAAAAAAACTTAAAATGAATAATGTTAATCTATATATTTAAACCATTATTACAATCACCTTACAAGTATAATAATGAGAAGGATGGCAATAAAACAGCTAACAGTTAAAAGTGCTATTTAAGTGTCAATGTCTTTTTTTTTCCTTTTAAGAGAGAGGGTCTTGCTACATCGCCCAGACGGGACTACAGGCATGTGCCACTGCATCCAGCTAGGCACCACTGTTCTAAATACCACTAATCTACTTAATCCCCAAAATGGTTTGGTTCTGTGTCCTCACCCAAATCTTGTATCAAATTGTAATCCCCAGTGTTGGAGAAGAGGCCTGGTAGGAGGTGACTGAATCATGGGAATGAACATCCCCCCTGCTGTTCTTTTGATAGTTCTCACGAGATTTGGTTGTTTCAAAGTGTGTAGCACCTCCCCCTCCTCTCTCTCTCTCCTACCGGCCATGTGAAGATGTGTCTGCTTCCCCTTCACCTTCCACCATGATTGTTAAGTTTCCTAAGGCCTCCCTAGAAGCAGAAGCCTGTACAGCCCACAGAACCATGAGCTGATTAAACCTCTTTTCTTTATAAATTACCTTGTTTCAGGTATTTTTTCTTTCTTTCTTTCTTTTTTTTTTTGAGATGGAGTCTTGCTGTGTTGCCCAGGCTGGAGTGCAGTGCCACGATCTCTGCTCACTGTAACGTCCACCTCCCTGGTTCAAGCAATTCCCCTACCTCGGCCTCCCAAGTAGTTGGGATTAGATGCACATCACTACACCCAGCTAACTTTTTTGTATTTTTAGTAGAGACAGGGTTTCACCATGTTGGCCAGACTGGTCTCGAACTCCTGACCTCAGGCAATCTGCCTCGGCCTCCCAAGGTGCTGGGATTACAGGCGTGAGCCACTGCACCCAGTCTCAGGTATTTCTTTATAGCAGCATGAGACTGCACTAACACAATCCCCAAATACAACTTTATAGGTAGCTACTATTATGGTCTCTACCTTCTCAATGGGAAAACTGAGGTACAGAGAGGATACAGACTTACCCAAGTTGTTTCAGAAATAACTTACTAATTTCTTAGTTCCCACTTCTGCATTAAGGTTGTATTATCCAAAAAATTATTTTACAAGTAGTTTACTTATTTATATACCTGGTTGTCATAGAATAGATACCTAGAGTAAGCTAGGCATACTACTGTATATTTCCACAAGAAAAGCTAATGTTTCAGCTTTGGCAATAGAATAATAAACATGTCATCCCACAGAAAGTGATACTACTATAAATACTATAAAAGAGATAAAACAGAATTAGACTAAAACTCATTGTTTCTCCTTGTAGACTGTTTTTGTGATATATATTTTTTCCAAAGTAAAATGTAATGCATCTTTTTCTAGACAAAGAATGTTTTAAAATAGCTCTTGCAAGCAATGAGTTAGAAATATAATTTTCATGGGGTTCAGGAGGCATGAGAGTGGGGGTGAAATCCCATAATGTATTATTAAATCAGATCTAAATATTGATATTTGTGGTTACAATGCAGATATAAAACACACAGGAAAATTCTCCAAGTTCAAAGCTTCATCTACTACATAAATCTACATTGAAGATGACTGTCTTTATTATTGTGCTCCAAAGAATGCTAGGTTGCTAAGATGAAGAGAAGTGAGGGGTATGCCAGCTCATTCCCACAGAGGGCTATATAAGATATTCAGGTCTGGGCCAGGCGCTGTGGCTCATGCCTGTAATCCCAGCACTTTGGGAGGCCGAGGCGGGCGGATCACAAGGTCAGGAGATGGAGACCATCCTGGCGAACATGGTGAAACCCCGTCTCTACTAAAAAAGACAAAAAAATTAGCCAGGTGTGGTGGTGGGCACCTGTAGTCCCAGCTACTCGGGAGGCTGAGGCAAGAGAATGGTGTGAACCCGGGAGGCCGAGCTTGCAGTGAGCCAAGATCGCGCCACTGCACTCCAGCCTGGGCAACAGAGCGAGACTCCGTCTCAAAAACAAAGCAAAACAAAACAAACAACCTTTCCTTCTCAGAAGACAGAAGGAAGGAAGTCCAAGTACATTAATATACCTGATTCCTTCTATTTCTTCTCTCTCTTCCAGGCCATTATATTTCAGGGAGAGGAAGAAAAGTACATGACAAATAAGCTGACCAGTCATTCTAACACTTACTGAGCCCTTTCTGTGCAACAGGCACTGTTTTAAGAGCTTTATATGTACTAACTCATTTAATCCCCACTATATGAAACAGATACTATTATCCCTATTATACTGATGAGAAAACTGAGGCAGACAGTCAAGTAATTTGCCCAATATGGCACAGGTAGGAAATAGCATAGCCAGGACTTAAACTTAAGAAGTCTGGCTTCAAAGTCTATGATCTTAACCACTACACCATAGCTACCTCCCAAATTTCTCTATTTGCTTATATATACAGAACAAAGATATGATTACTATCAAGGACTTCCTCCACTTCAAAAGCCGCTAAAGCTAGGCAGATTGCAACAATAATCTTACTAATATTATACATCATCATCAGTATAACTAGCTATATACTAATTTACCTGGATGATAATTAGTGTATTACCAAAGAAAGCCAGGAAATATTAACAGCATGGGGAAACAGAATCATCTATCACACATGAACCAACTATTTTACTAGTTTTAAGCATGTCAGCTTGAAGTATACATCATTTGTAACGAATAACATCAGAACTTGACAGTTAACTAAATGCAGACTCACTCATTTTCATTTATTGTGCATATTGCATTATATATGCTTGTTGAAAAAAGGTGGAGTTGCAGCTAACTTGCAGAGAAATTAACCACATAACCATGAGTATACACATAAGTTTATGTCTAGGATATAAACGACTTCTGAGACATCTGTTACTATCTAAAGCCACAAGAGGCACAGAGTAAATATCCAAGTATTTATAGAAGGAAGAATGGCAGGGGGTTCGGTGGCTCACTCCTGTAATCCCAGCACTTTGGGAGGCTGAGGTGGGTGGATCACAAGGTCAGGAGTTTGAGACCAGCCTAACCAACATGGTGAAACCCCGCCTCTACTAAAAATACAAAAATCAGCCGGGCATGGGGGCATACCCTGTAATCCCAGCTACTTAGGAGGCTGGGGCAGGAGAATTGCTTGAATCTGGATGCAGAGGTTGCAGTGAGCCGAGATTGCGCCACGGCACTCCAGCCTGAGCGACAGAGTGAGACTCTGTCTGAGAAAAAAAAAAAAAAAAGAAGGAAGAATGGCAGGAAAGGAAAGAACTGAGAGTTCTTGCTTTAGAGGGGAAAGTACTCGTAAAAAGTCATCAGAGGCTGCATGCAGGGGTTCACGCCTGTAATCCCAGCACTTTGGGAGGCTGAGGTGGGAGGATTGCTTGAGCCCAGGAGTTCTAGACTAAACTGAGCAACAAAGTAAGACCCTGTCTCTACAGATTAAAAAATAAAATAACACTTTAAAAGTCACCAAAAAACACACTAGATGAGATGAGAAAATGTCGCAAATATGGTTCTGGCCCCATTAAGTTCTTCTAGTTATTTTTTACCTCAAGACTTTCTTTGTTTCCCTGAAACTCAGAGAAAATATTCACGGATGCCAGGCAGTTGCCTAGAATCACTAAAATGGCCAGAATTTTTAGAAAAGAGTATGACACTAATATATGCAATATATTTAAATATGTGATACATAAATAAAGGCACAGGAGCACTTAATTTCAAGGCTGAAAGTAGAGTAACTAAGTTCCCTTAACATGAACTGGAGCCACTGAGAGATTTCTCTTTAAGAGCTGATACTCATTCTCTCTCCCTCTCAACCTGTCTCAAACTCTCAATTGAATCTTTGATGCTGTTGATATAAACTCACCTTTTTCCAACTCCACCTTTTTCCAACAAGCATATATAATTACATAATCACTTGGCCTTTATACTTCTTGAATGACATTTCAATTTTAATAAGACATGATGTATACAAGTGGAAGGATTTGCTTGTACATTCTAACTACAGACTCAAACTGAAGGACCAAATTCTGAAAAAACCTGTTTCTAAAACTAATCTCTTTGAAAAGATGAAATTCTGCAAATTAAATCAAACATACATTCTAAAGCATCAGAACTAAGAGTTATCTTCTGTTCCTCTTTGAGAGCTATGCTACGTTAAAAATCTGTCTCTTAAAGTAAGTCCTCAAAAGCTTCAAGATAAATGCCAGAGTCCAGAAGAGCTCACCAGTAAAAAGATAGCAGGGATAAACAAGAATTGAGATCTTAGATTAACAAAATAGAAAGTGGAGAGACAAAAATATTAGAAGCACAGGTTCAGTTCAGCTATGATAGTATGCAGAAACACATTTAAAACTTCAAAAAGTTCAACACCATGTTTAGGAATGGGTCCATTAGGAGAGACCACAAAAGTATAATACTAACAAGAAATAGGATAGAATGTAACCATTAAAGGAGAGCATGCAGGAAACTAAACGAGAAAAGGTCTTAAGAGGAGTTTGGAACCTGGCATTACAGCCACATGCCTATTTTTTTCTTGGCCATTTTGTACTAATTTCATCCCCTGGGTTTTATAACATGACAAGCTACATGACAAAATCAGAGACATTTTTAAGCACCACAGGAAATATATTTTTCAGACTGCATCACAATTAGGAAAATATCACCTGTGATTGACTGTCATGATGTGCTAAGTCAAGCACGTGCCTTGAATGCCCAAGTGGCTGCTGTAGTTGACTTCTGTGGCAGTAATCATGACACAAAATACATGTGGACTGGATTATTTTAAGTTCACAAGTGCTTACAAAAAGAAAATGACAAATTCCAGTCCATTAATTCTCAACTCAAGCCATAGTGTGAGCACCAGAGCTTTCATGCCAAGTCTAAAAGCAGCTCTTATTTTTTGTGGCCACAAAGTTAGCACTGCTGAAACTCATATACAAAACTTAGTTGTATGACTTGCTGAATTACAAACAACAGTTGAATTTACAGTCTCTCCACACTTCTCATGTGAAAGTCAGGAAACTGACTGGTAAAGAATGGGATTCTGAAACTTGGAAAGGAAACATCTGGTTAGACCTAATGAACATGAGTCCATCATACGTCAAAAAGACAAAAACAGAAAAAGAAAAAAAAAATTAACATTCAAGGCAGCTTTAAAATAAACCCTCATTTTGAAAAGAATTAAGATTTATCCTACCCTTCTAGTAGGAGCCCATAAGAATGCCAACTTATATGTACAAGGAATGACAGAAATAGTCAAATATCATTTTGTAAGCCATTGCAAAATGAAAGTATTATTATTTTTAGAGACAGAGTCTTGTTCTGTTGTCCAGACTGGAGTACACTGGCACAACCATGGCTCACTGCCACCTTGAACTCCTGGGGTCAAGTGATCCTTCTTGCCTCAGCCTCTTGAGTAGCTGGGACTACAGGTGTATGCCACCATGCTTGGTTAATTCTTTTTTTTTTTTTTGAGACAGGGTCTTGCTATGTTGCCCAGGCTGGTCTTGAACACCTGGCCTCAAGCAACCCTCCCACCTCAGCCTTCCAACATGCTGCAATTATAGGCATAAACCACATTGCCTGGCCCATAATGAAATTATTGATTAAAGTAAGGATTATCTACTGGAATGTAAAATAATTAGGCTAAAGTCTGACAGGGAATTGAACATTCATAAAATAACAAGCTTCCATCACACAAACTACATTATATTACAAAGGAGGAAGGTGACTTTTAAAAATGGAAGGATCAGACTTTCATCCTAATCCAGTGGTCAACCCTAGCATCACTACCGAATGCTGTATATACACTAAGACATAGCATCAAGTACCTATGATATATTCTATCCCAAAATGTTTAACTTTTAAAAACTAATCATCCAAGCCTCTCAGTTTTTCTCAATCAGGATCCTAGGAAAGAATTAAATCCTATAGGTTAAGTGTGGTGGTTCACGTTTGTAATCTCATCATTAGGGGAGGCCAAGGAGGGAGGATCATTTAAGACCAGGTTTGAGACCAGTCTGGGCAACATAGAGAGGCTCTATAGCTACAAAAAAGTTTATTGTATAAGAATTAAGTCCTTCAGAAAATTATCTGAGTGCTTATCTTAATTATCCTAAGGGTGGTATATAGCTAGAACCATTATAAATGTAGAGGAAAGAATTCATTACATATAATGAAAGCTTTAGGTTTAATTCTCTCGAGGAACCCCTACTGAGAAGGGCTGTGTTGGATACAACTTCCAATTAGAGAAAATACAGAGAAAAGAAAAACAAGCTAAATGAAACAAAGGAGAGGCAATCAGAAAATCATAAAGGTAAGATAATTCTATAAAACGACTGGTACAATCTCTTCAACAAGTCGTCATTTTAAAGAAGGAACAGGATGTGGGGCTGTGACTAAGAACCTGATACAAGGCATCGTTATAGATTGGATATTCTTTGTAAAGAGTATCTTTTTTTTCTTTCTCTCTCTTTTTGTCGAGACGGAGTCTCACTCTGTCACCCAGGCTGGAGTGTGGTGGTGCAATCACGGCTCACTGCAACCTCTGCCTCCTGGATTCAAGCAATTCTCCTGCCTCAGCCTCCCAAGTAGCTAGGACTACAGGTGCATGCCACCACACCCAGCTAATTTTTGTATTTTTAGTAGAGACAGGGTTTTACCATGTTGACAGGATGGTCTCGAGCTCCTGACCTTGTGATCTGCCAGCCTTGGCCTCCCAAAGTGCTGGGATTACAGGCATGAGCCACCAGGCCCGGCCTGTAAAGAGTATCTTAGGACTAACTGGTGAAATGTGAATATGGTCTGGGTTTATCAGATGATATGAAAACTTACTAACATGAAAAGATAAGCAGATGACTGAAAAAGCAAGATGCAGAAGAGTAGGTAAAGTATAATCGCATTTGGGCTTAAAATATCTGTATATATGTCCATAAAGAAGTATGTTCATAGAGGAAAGGGTTAACTGTATGATCTCCAGATGGTTTGAATGTAATTTGCTGTCCATATTTTCTAATTTTCCATAAAACGATTTCTTTAAAATAAATGGCTAAGTGAGAAACATATATTTAACTTAAAAGAATTATTTTAATTAATTAATTTATTTATTTTGAGATGGAGTCTCCCTCTGTCGCCCAGACTGAAGTGCAGTGGCGCAATCTCGGCTCACTGCAACCTCCGCTTCCCAGGTTCAAGTGATTCTCCTGCCTCAGCCTCCCGACTAGCTGGGACTACAGGAGTGTGCCACCACACCTGGCTAATTTTTGTATTTTTAATAGAGATGGGGTTTCACCATGTTGGCCAGGCTGGTCTCAAACTCCTGACCTCAAGTAATCCGCCCGCCTCAGCCTCCCAAAGTGCTGGGATTACAGGGGTCAGCCACCGCACCCAGCCCTCCAATGAATTTCTAATACAAAACTGAACACAATTTTTAACAGAATTTTAATTTTTTTCAAACAAAAAGATCTATGATCTTGCTGTACTGAAACACATCTCTGAAAAATAATTTACTATAGGTGAAGTATCCCTAATCCAAACTCCAAAATGCTCCAAAATCCAAAAGTTTTTCAGTGCCAACATAACGTTCAAATGAAATGCTCACTGGAGCATTTCAGATTAGGAATGCTGAACCAGTAAATATAATGAAAATATTCCAAAATTTTAAAAACTCAGAAATCCCAAATACTACTTTTTTTGCCCTTCCCTAAACACTTCTGGTCCCAAGCCTTTCAGATAAGGGATATTCAAGCTGTATAACCACATTATTGAGAAAATTAAGCTGGACTATAAAGACCTATAAATGAGATATGGGCTAATCAATTTATTACCATGTACTTTAGGAACCAGTAAACATTTTCTATAAAGAACCAGATAAGGCTGGGGGCAGTGGTTCAAGCCTGTAATCCCAGCACTTTGGGAGGCCGAGATGGGCAGATCACGAGGTCAGGAGATCGAGACCATCCTGGCTAACATGGTGAAACCCCGTTTCTACTAAAAAATACAAAAAACTAGCCGGGCAAGGTGGCGGGTGCCTGTAGTCCCAGCTACTCGGGAGGCTGAGGCAAGAGAATGGCGTAAACCCGGGAGGCGGAGCTTGCAGTGAGCTGAGATCCCGCCACTGCGCTCCAGCCTGGGCAACAGAGCGAGAGTGAGACTCCGTCTCAAAAAAAAAAAGAAAAAAAAAAAAAAAGAACCAGACAAATATTTTACACTTTGCAGGCCATATGGTCTCTGTGAAAAATACCCAATTATGCTGATATAGTCCAAAATAATAGACAGACAAAATATAACCAAATGGGCATAACTGTGTTCCAACAAAGCTTTATTTACAAAAAGAGGCAGCCAACCCATAAACTATAGATTTACCCACTCCTGCTCTAGCGTATTAAAAATGTCGACTAACTGAAAGGAGCCTAATCACATCTAATTCTTTTAAAAATGTGTATTAGCTCATCCATAATGGGATACTACTACTCAAAAGGTCAAGTAAAATCTTCTATCACCTCCCTCTCAAAATTTCAGTTCATCTTTAAGAGAGGATCCTTTCTTTTCTCTCTCACAATATACAAAAATCAAATCAAAATGGATTAAAGACTTAAATGCAAGATGTGAACTATAAAACTACTACAAGAAAACATTAGGGAAATGCTGCAGGACATTGATCTGGGCAAAGATCTCTTAAGACAGACCTAAAAATCAAAGGTAACCAAAGCAAAAAAAGTCAACAAAGGGATTACATCAAGCTACAACGCTTCTGCACAGCAAAAGAAACAATCAACCAAGTGAAGAGACAACCTACAGAATGGGAGGAAATATTTGCAAACTACCCATCCAATAAGAGATTAATAACGACAATATATAAGGAACCCAAAAAACTCAATAGCAAAAAAAAAAAAAAAAAAAAAAAAGATTAAAAAAAATGGGCAAAAGATCAATAGCAAATGCTGGCAAGGATGCAGAGAAAGGGGAACGCTCTGGAACATAAAGTAGTACAGTCATGAAAAACAGTATTGAAGTTCCTTAGAAGACTGAAAATAGTACTACCATATGATCTAGCAATCCCACTGCTGGATAAATACCCAGAAAAGAAACCAGTATATCAAGAAGATGTCTACAATCCCATGTTTACTGCAACACTATTCACAATAGCCAAGATATGGAATCAACCTAAGTACCTATCAATGGCTGAATGGATAAAGAAACAATGGTATAGGTGCAGAGTGAAATATTCATTAGCCACAAAAAGAATAAAATCCTGTCATTTGCAGCAACATGGATGGAACTGTTAGACATTAGGTTAAGTGAAATAAGCCAGGCACAGAAAGACAAATATCGCATGCTTTCACTGCTATGTTGGAGTGGAAAAAAAAACAGGATCTCATAGAGGTAAAGAGTAGAATAATGGTGATCAGAGAGGCTAGGAAGGGTAATGGGGAGGGGAGGATGAAGAAAGGTTGATTAATGGGTACACAAATACAGCTGAATAGAAAGGATAAGTTATAGTGTTACATAGCACAAAAAAGTGACTATAGTTAATAATTTATTGAGTACTTCAAAATAGCTGAAAGAGAAGATTTAGAATGTTCCCTACGCAAAGAAATGATAAAGGTTTGAGGTGATGAATATCTCAATTTGATCATCACCTGATTTGATCTGATCATCACATATTATATACTTGGATAAAAATAATACATGTGGCTGGGCACAGTGGCTCACGCCTGTAATCCCAGAGCTTTGGGAGGCCGAGGCAGGCGGATCACTTGAGGTCAGGAGTTCAAGGCCAGCCTAGGCAACATGAAGCGACACCATCTCTACAAAAAAAAAAACAAAACACAAACTTAGCTGGGCATGGTGGCGCACACCTGTAGTCCCAGTTACTCAAGAGGCTGAGGTGAGAGGTTCACTTGAGCCCAGGAGGGGAGGGTGCAGTGAGCTGAGATCATGCCACTGTACTACAGCCTGGGAGACAGAGACCCTGTTTCAAAAAATAAAAGTAACACATGTAACCCCACAAATATGTACCACTCTCATGTATCAATTAGAAAAAAAAAAGGAAGGATCCTTTCTTAGTAAAGTAGGTTTATACACACTTCCCTTTGCACGATCCTTTATTAACAGTCAACAGTTTGGAGCATTAAGCAGTAGAAGAGCACAAGATATATAATGAGATGGCCTTAGTTCAAATTCTGAATTAACAGTTGTATAACTCTAAAGTCCATTTTTCATTCATAAAAGAGATAACGTCACCTTTAGAGGATTATACAGAAACTTAAAAAGCATAGTTTCTGAAAGTATGTTGTAATGGTAAGGTGTTACATAAATGCCAAAGCATCATCATTAAATTTTGCAAAGAAAGCTATTTCACAATAATGCAATTGGATTACAAAATAACCATCATGGTTTTCTGCCTTTATGCAGCAACTTAGTATTTCAAACTTACTCACCAATAGAGACACTACTGTACTAGAGTAGAAGGCCAGATCTTCTATAATTTCTGTGCGCCGATTAGCTCCAATTCGTAAGGAACGACTATGTACTTCTTCAGGTAACACTGTAAGGATCTCCAGCAAAAAAGGCAAAGAAGTAACATCATTGCTGTATCTGCAAAAGAAAAAAGGGGAGATATGTTATTTATAGATAGAAAATACACAATCACGTAAGATAACAGCCATCAGAGTAACTCACAACAAAAGCAGCATTCCCACCACTATTAAAGGAGAGAAAAAAGATATAAACATAAATGTCCTCCACAATTAGTTAAGATTAAAAAAAGGACACAGTTTTTCAATGAAACATAGCCATTATAATGAACGTGATATCTATATGTCCTAACATGAAAAAAGTCCACAATGTAGTAAGTGAAAAACATGTATGAAACATATTGAATATGGGTGAACAAATACATAGGTATTTGTACATTAAAATATATATGCACTTATTTATTTTAAAATGCATAAAGGAAACTCTACATAGCCGATTGTTAATAGTGGTTGCTTGTAAAATACAGGGTTAAGGGCCAGGTGTGCTGGCTCATGCTTATGATCCCAGCACTTTGGGAGGCCAAGGCAGGAGGATCACCTGGGCCCACAAGTTCAAGACCAGCCTGGGCATCACAGGGAGTCCGTCCCTACATTAAAAATTTTTTAATTAGCCAGGCACGATGGTGTGCATCTGTAATCCCAGCTACTTAGGAGACTGAGGCAGAAGGATCTCATGAGCCCAAGAGTTGCAGGTTCCAGTGAACCATGATCACACCACTGCACTTCAGCCTGGGTGACAGAGCGAGACCCTGTTTCAAAAACAATATATAAGGATAGGGAGAAAGGATGGGGTTCGCTTCCATACTGTTAGAATTTTTTCAAGGAGCATGTGTCAATTTCCCCAATAAAATTTTTCTTTAAAAAATAAGCTATCCATTCAGGAGGCTGAGGTGGGAGGATCACTTGAGCCCGGTAGGTTGAGGCTGAGGTTGTAGTGAGCCATGACTGTGCCACTGCACTCCAGCCTGGGTGACATAGCAAGACTGTGTCTCAAAAAAAATAAAAATAATTTTTTAAAAAGTTATACAGGCTGGGTGAGGTGGCTCACACCTGTAATCCCAGCACTTTGGGAGGCCGACGTGGGCAGATCACTTGAGGTCAGGAGTTCGAGACCAGCCTGGCCAAACCCCACCTCTACTGAAAATATAAAAATTAGCTGGGCGTGGTGGCACATGCCTGTAATCTCAGCTACTTGGGAGGCTGAGACAGGAGAATCACTTGAACCTGGGAGGCAGAGGCTGCAGTGAGCCGAGATCACACCACTGAACTCCAGCTTGGGCAACAAGAGTGAAACTCCAGCTCAAAATAAAATAAAATAAATAAAAAGTTATCTATAAAAGGCTGTAATGACACACTACATTGTAAGTAAAAAGTACATCTAGACTTTATTCAAAAATAACTTCCCAACCAAATGCAAGCAAATATCAAGATTATCTTGCCAGGACCCAGAAGGAACGCTTGTTTCAAAGTAGCAAGTTCTGTGTGTCTAAAAAGAATACTGTCCCTCTGATAAACGTGAAACAAACCCCAATTAGTAAGAACATATATTCATAACAACTTCTCATTTAATATACTCTTAAATTCTATATTTTTACAAAACGGCTGTCATGCCAGTTAGTGAGAGTGATCCACAAGGCAATAAAAGACTTTGCTGCAATTAATTCAAGAAGTGTGTGTTACATAAATTACTAGTCTTTTACAACCCACACAGTATATTTCAGTGGTATTTAAAATTTTAGATAAGTTTCACTTAATCTAACAAAGGTTAATAACATAATTCTATGTTAAGAGTTCAGGGAAATAGTCAAATATCTAGCTATTGCCAACAAATTTCTCTGTGTAGGTTAATGGCAATTCCAAATGCTAATATACAGTCAATATAAATTACTTACTTTTCCACCAGTGTTTGCACACATCCCTTCCAGGAAGGCATCTGTAGGGCAAGATCTGCTATTGCTAAAGCAAGCTGAATAAGAGAGAATAAATGAAGACAGATGAACAGAAATAGGGTTACAATAAATATTAATTGGGAAGCAAAGAAATTACATTTCTTCCAAACAATATAACAACTAGACTAACCTTCCCTCCCCCATTTCTCCCAACCTTCAGTTATATGTATCTGATGTAAACTCTTCTGGGTTAGCTATAAATTGCTGAAATTTAAGAGTTAACTTTTAAAAATTAAAGAAAAAAAAAAAAACAGAAAAGTCAAACAACAGAATATGGACATTCCTCAAAATATATCAATATTTACTTTTATTTGGCAATACCACAGAACTTCACAGACATATAAATTATACTATGCCAAAGGTCAAAGCTACTAACAAAGTCAGACCTTTGACTCAGTTCTCAAATAATGGATTGCCATTTCCCTTCTCTTTCCATTTCTCATCTTGAAGACTTAAGCAAAAGCCTCCTCTTCAAGGACACTTCTATGCCAGGCAGAGGACACACGTGAGTATGTACTCACAGAAGCTTCCGGTTTTCCTATCTAATGTATTTCCCTGTCCAAGGGGGAAAAGGACAGATACTCTAGTTCAACCTTTCATTCATGAGACCTTTGCTAAAGCCAATCAGCCCAGAAAGGATTTCTTAAAAGGCAACTACCTAAACCTCTGACCTAGCATGCCTGTGAAAACACATACTCACCTTAACCACTTCTGGTATTAAGTTAGTTCAAAACCAAATGAACTCTAAGATTAATACAAAAGATTAAAAATTTCATTTTCTATCCACTTACAAGAATACAGCAGTATATCTGTAATGAAGTTAACATTACCTCACATGGCCTAGCAATACCAATTAAAATAATCCTGATAAATTCAAATGGCCATACAAATTTCTCTAATGAGAAGCACAGGATTTACCTGCGTTACAATGACAGGTGACAAGTCTTTCAAGTTCTGGATATGGGTTAGCAATGAGTCCCGTAAAGAGGCATGAGAGTCTGTGGGGAGCTCATAAAATGAGGTCTGAATCTTCATTTTCATGGTCTGTGCAGCAAAATAGCATGATTCCACATCCTGTCGGATCTGTAACAACTGGTCTGAGATCTCCCATGCATGAACCTGAAAGCGTATTAGACAAAGATGTCTTAAAGAAGACTACTTTTCTAATTTTAATGCCACAATCTCAATACTTATATAAACATATTTAGACCAACGTATAAAGAAAAATCTGACAGGCTAAATCACCCAGTAATTCAGCCAACAGTTCAAAATACATTGTTACACGCTCTGTTCAACAAAGTAATTACCTAAAATCTGACTAATTCTAGGAAGGCACAAGAGCTATCAGTTAAATTAATAGATACAATCTTGTTGATTTGAATGACTGTGTGGGTGTCAAGAATATGAAGAAAAATGTCCCAAAAGTCTCCACTAAATAATTTCCACTGTATAATTTCCAGTCCTAATCTATGGTTGGATGTTTCTTCTCTTTTCTTGCTTAAAATAAAGCTTTGTTCACTCTAAGAATTGAATCCAGAAGCTGTTTTAATATATCTATAAATATAAGAATATATTTTATATTGGTCTCAGTAGCCCTACATTTCAATTATTAGTTCCTGATAAAACAGAAGAAAAGCTATCTTGGCTCTAGTAAATATTTCACATCCTTCAATTATTTTCTTTCTTTTTTTGGAGACAGAGTCCCGCTCTGTCACTCAGGCTGGAGTGCAGCGGCACAATCTAGGCTCACTTGCAACCCCTGCCTCCCAGGTTCAAGTGATTCTCCTGCCTCAGCTTTCCGACTAGCTGGGATTACAGATGTGCACCACCACACCCAGCTAATATTTGTATTTTTAGTAGAGGCGAGGTTTTACCATGTTGGCCAGGCTGATCTTGAACTCCTGACCTCAGGTGATACTCCTGCCTCGGCCTCCCAAAGTGCTGGGATTACAGGCATGAGCCACCGTGCCTGGTCCCTTCAATTATTTCCTGATGAATTACGACTTGGCAAAGTGCTACATATGCTACTGAAATCACTTTCAACGGAAAAATAAACTTATCTACAGACATAATAAAAAGAACCAAAGTATAAAATCTGGTCTCTAGTAGCTAGTCACAATTATAAAGGGGAGCCATATTTTGAAGACAACTTTGTAAACAAAATCATGCAGTAGATTGTAGACAACTAGTTAATTAGTTTAATTCTAATCCAATTCTATGCTAAACAGCCTCTGGAAGAAGACTAACATGGACTGGCAATAATGGACTGAAAAAAATTTCAACCTCAATTCAGGAACAGTGTATATTGTAAAGAGAAGGGATCAATTTCTTATGAACACAGAGCTCTTCACAAGTAATACATAATCCCTTGTGTATCCTTCAAGATCTTTCCAAAGATAGATATGAAGCAAGTTAAGATACAGAAACAGGTAGAATAAACGGCTTGTACAAGTTCCTAAAGTAAATGGAAAATAAAGACCCTGAATTTCCTAATTACAGATTTACTGACATAAAACTTAGCTTTAGGCTGGGCGTGTGGCTCATGCCTATAATCACAGCACTTTGGGAGACCAAAGGGGGAGGATTGTTTGAGCCCAGAAGTTTTGACACTGGCCTGGGCAACATGACAAGACCCCCGTGCCTCTACAAAAAATTTAAAAAATTAGCTGGGGCCCGGCACAGTGGCTCACGCCTGTAATCTCACCACTTTGGGAGGCAGAGGCAAGCAGATCACCTGAGGTCAGGAGTTCAAGACCAGCCTGGCCAACATGGTGAAACCCTGTCTGTACTAAAAATACAAAAAAATTAGTCGGGTGTGGTGGCACTCTCCTGTAATCCTAGCTACTCAAGAGGCTGAGGCAGGAAAATAGCTTGAACTCAGGAGGCAGAGGTTGCAGTGAGCCGAGATTGCACCACTGTATTCCAGCCTGGGTGACAAAGTGAGACCCTGTCTAAAAAAACTAAAAACTAAAAACTAAAAACTTAGCTGCGCATGGTGGCATGCACCTGTAGTTCCAGCTACTTGGGATGCTGAGGCGAGAGCATTGCTTGAGCCCAGGCAACAGGCACCCTGTTTTTTAAAAAACCACCCCTCCCACCCCCCACCAAAAAACCCCAACATTAGCTTTCGATGAAATAAGGGGTACAAAGTAAGCATGAGGTGTTAACTTCTTTACAGATATAGTATATTTTACTAATTTTTGTACTTTTTAGTCCAAGCATCACGTCTCAAATGTATTCAACAAATGTTTAATGAATTAATGCAGTACTAATAGCACCAATTTTCCTTTCTCAAGTAAAAAATCTTCCAAAGTTTTTAGCCATTGATTAACCAGTAATCCAAGCATGCCTATGATTTAATATACCATCAGAATATCTTTACTTTGATCACATTAATATCTTTTTATTTTTTGAGACAGGGTCTCACTCTGTCACCCAGGCTGGAGTGCAGTGGCACGATCTCAGCTCACTGCAGCCTCGACCTCCTGGGCTCAAGAGATAATCTTGCCTCAGCCCCCTAGTAGTTGGAACTACAGGTGTCTGCTACCACACCCGGCTAATTTTTGTATTTTTTGTACAGATGGGGTTTCACCATGTTGCCCAGGCTGGTCTTGAACTCCTAAACTCAAGCGATCCTCCTGCCTTGGCCTCCCAAAGTGCTGGGATTCCAGGCGTGAGCTACCATGCCTAGCTGATATATTTTTAAATAGCAAAAAGTTTCTATGAAGCTTTATACAATCTCCACAAATCCCTCATAAAAACAGAGCATTAGACAGCAACAAAACTAGGTGTTGTCTAGTTATCTCCAAGGGTATCTACAAGAACCCCAAAATATAAGTGGAAAGAGACAAGCCAGTGACATCTGTAAGACCTGTGTAGTTTTAGTCTCAGTAAATGTGGAAGCAGAGGCAAACAACATGGTATCTAATGGACCTAAGAACAGAGAAACACCAAGAACCAACAGAGATTCACTGGAAAGTACAAGGAGCCAATCTGAGGATGGCAGTTGAAAATGGAGAAGGTTGGGCCGGGCGCAGTGGCTCATGCCTGTAATCCCAGCACTTTGGGAGGCCGAGGCACACAGATCACCTGAGGTCAGGAGTTCAAGACCAGTCTGGCCAACATGGTGAAACCCCGTCTCTACTAAAATACAAAAATTAGCTGGGCATGGTGGCGGGTGCCTGTAATCCCAGCTACTCTGGAAGCTGAGACAGGAGAATCACTTGAATCCGGGAGACGGTGGTTGCAGTGAGCCGAGATCACACTACTGCACTCGGCTGGGCGGCTGAGTGAGACTCCGTCTCAAAAAAAAAAGAAAATGGAGGAGGTTTTACCCAATCCAATAGCCAGTGAGTATAAGTGTGAAGGGGATGCCAATAGTTTAGCCTTTATAAAACCTTGAAACCAAACAACGAGGAAAAGACCCCAACTGAGGAAAAACTGCTGTGAAAAAAACCCAAAATAATATAGGACAAGTATAATAGAAATGAAGGAAGAAAAGGTTGAAAGTATTATCCTTAATCAAACCTTCTTCTAGAAATTCAGAAAAACTAATTTCACAGAAAATAAGCAACTGAGGTCAAATGTCATACATGGCTGAAAGAGAAAATAAGCAGAGTAACACCTTATGAGGAAAGAAGACCAGAAAAACAGGTTTAAAAACCTAGCCTATTATTTCAAAATGAGCTAAACAACGTTAAGAAAATGATACAAGATACGGAAGAACAGAATTGGGAAGGAAAATTTCAGAAATGCGGTAAAAATCTCAGGAAAAAAACAGAAATTAAAGAAGAAAATCCCTTCAGAGATGAAGACTAGGAGGAATTTCACTGTGACTAAACACATCAGATAATGTCTTAAGAGAAACACATGAAAAGGAGTTTTTAAAATAAAAAAAAATTTTAAAGATTCAAGAGGAAATGACAAATATTGAACAGAGACAAAGATCTAACATCTAGACAACAGAGATCTCTGAAGAAGAAAATCAAAACAAGGAAACGGAACAATTATCAAAAACTGTAATTCAAGAAAATGTTCCTAGTTGGGCAAGGCAGTTTACGCCTATAATCCCAGCATTTTAGGAGGCGGAGGTGGGAGGCTTGACGCCAGGAGTTTGGGACCAGCCTGAGCAACATAGCAAGATACTGCCTCTACAAAAATTTTAAAAATTAGCTGGGTGTGGTGGTGTGTGCCTGTAGTCCTAATTACTAAGGAGGCTGAGGAGGAAGAATCATTTGAGCCCAGGAGTTTGAGGTTACAGTGCGCTATGATCCTGCTACTAATTTTTTTTTTTAATTTAAAAAATTTGGTATCAAAGTTATCAAAAGAGGAAGTGTAAATAAATGAATATAATCCCATCACTACACTCCAGCCTGGGTGACAGAGCAAGACCCCATCTCTTAAAAAAAAAAAAAAAAAAAAAAACAGAAAAGGTTTCTGAAATGTTGGGTGGTAAGAGAGAAAGACATGGAACTATACATTGAAAGAGTATATCATATACCTAAAAATACCAACCCAGAATAACCAATACTGAGACATAATCTGGTAAAATTAATATACTTAAAGAAAAAGAATAAAATAATTTGGACATCTATATAAAAACAGCAAATGATTTACAATGGAAAAAATTAGATTATCATCTACTTTGACTTGAACACTTCATGGCAGAAGAAAATGAAAGAACATGGTAAAGATATGCTAAGAAAGAAAATGTGACGAAGATTTTATGTCAAGTCAAACTAATTTTCAATTATAAAGGCCAGAAACTGTTACTTGCAAGAATGTAGATATTATTCCTAAAAGCCCTTCCTAAACAATCTGCTTTAAAAAAAAAAAAGAGCTTTGGACAATCAAACTGATTAGAGAGAACAAGGCATCAATGTAAGGACTGGGGGTGAATATTAACCATAGTTTATTACAACAATTACGAATAAATGAAGGTCAAAAGAGAAATGGTATGTAATGATTACAAGCTCTGTATAGACACAGTGTGGAAGAAAGGGGAGAGCACATGCAAAACTACGCTTGTTTTCAGTGTACATACTGATAGTAGTAGTGTTAGCATTGTTAGTCTGAGGCTACTGACTAGGCTAATGTGGGACAGAGCTACTGAGTAATTATGAGATATTCTATCACCGTCTGTGTCCCTCACAACCTGGATTCTCAGTATGGAAGAAAAGAAGTACAGACAAAAAGGCTTAAGTTAAAAACTTTATAATGCTGTAGTTGAAAAGGCAATATAAATTCATGAGGTATTTTACCTTTAAGTACTTATACCCACTATTTATATACCTACTTTTCTACATATGTATACACACACATAGATAATTTATATATCCTATATAGATATATAAAATATATACAATTCCCTAGCTCTATCCACTGAAAGCCCTAAACATACTGTCCAACTCAGTAACAAGTTGCATCCCTAGCGCCTACACTGTAGCCTTTAAATTCAATTTCCCACTAAAAGATACCAATATTAAATATACAAGATAGGCCCATGATACATTTTGTCATACTAGAAAGGACAGAAGACAATAAGACTACTAGAGTCATTTCAAAAGTACTGAGGAGCCAAGGAGGCAACCAGCTGGCCAGAGACAGGACCATTTCGGATTCAGCAAGGAATACAAGGAAAAAACAAACTGGCCACCACAGGCCATTTTTGGTAACAATTACAAGCAGATATAAACTCATTATCTTACAAGGGAAAAAAATCATGTATTTATCTTGGTTTTCCTATATAAACTGTACTCCTAAGTAACCTAAGAGATGAGAAGAGTCTCTTTATAGAAGTATTACAATGGCAAAAACCACAATTACTTTGGCACTAACCTAACAGCATGTAAGTAAAGAAATAACAGATTTAGAATATTAACACTTCACAACCCACAATTAATGGACTAAGCACTGAACAATAACAGCTAGTTACATCACACACAAAAAAGAATAAGGTGGATTAAAGATAGCTGTGAATATAATGCTAATCCTACACTGAAAGGTAGAATCTACATGCCTTTGAATCTGCACTGGCCTTGATACCTTGCATAACTGACAGAATATGGCAGGAAGTGACATTCTGGAACTTTCAAGGTTAAGTCAAAGGAATCTTTGGAGCTTCTGCCTTGGTATCCTGAACACTACTCTGAGGAAAGCCACTGCCTGTAAAAACTTAAGACTACTCTGCTGGAGAGAACATGGTAGAGCCCTGAGACCACATGGAAATCTAGAGGGGCCCAACTGAATCCAGGCTTCCAGTCATTCCCACCAGACTGTCAGGCATGTAAATGAAGCCATCTTAGAACCTCCAGACCAGCTCAGCCACCAAATGGATGAAACCCGAAGGAGCACAATCAGGATCCCGGATGCTGATTTGAGCCCGCTCAAATTCCTGATCAACAAAGTTATGAGATATAATAAAATGGTTTTTATTTCAAATCACTTAAGTTTTGGGGTAATCTGCTTCATCGTGGTAAACAATCAGAACCACCAGAAAACCAAACACTATATGCCTCTTGATGAAAGGAGATACCAAAATAACAAGGGAATCAAATCTGTGCCTCATTGAGCCTCTAGATCCAGCAGCTAATTTGCAGGAAAAACAAAGGAGAGTAGAACTGAATCATGACAATAAAATCAGCAAAATCCACTGTGGGAAACTCTACAGGTCAAATGGCCCTGATAGTTCAACAGATAAATAATCTACAGAGGCCAGGTGTTGTGGCTCACGCCTGTAGCCCCAGCACTCTGTGAGGCCAAAGCAGGCGGATCGCTTGAGGCCAGGAGTTTGAGACCAGCCTGGGTAACAAGCAAGACCCTGTCTCTAGGAAAAATTTTTGAAAACTTTGCCATGTGTGGTGGCATGCCCCTTAGTCCCAGCTACTCGGGAGGCTGAGGGGAAGGATCCCTTGAGCCCAGGAGTTTAAGGCTGCAGTGAGCATTGATCACACTTCACACTCCAGCCTGGGCTACAGAGCAAGACTCTGTCTTAAAAAAAAAAAAAAAAAATTAACAGAGAGAGAACCTGCAGATTAAGACACTCAGAAATTAAAAAACAGGCTGGGCACGGTGGCTCACACCTGTAATCCCTGCACTTTGGGAGGCCAAGGCGGGTGGATCACCTGAGGTCAGAAATTCGAAACCTGCCTGGCCAACACGATGAAACCCCATCTCTACTAAATATACAAAAAATTAGCTGGGCATGGTGGCAGGTGCCTGTAATCCCAGTTACTCAGGAGGCTGAGACAGGAGAACTGCTTGAACCCAGGAGGCGGAGATTGCAGTGAGCCAAGATTGCACCACTGCACTCCAGCCTGGGCAACAACAGCGAAACTCCGGCTCAAAAAAAAAAAAAAAAAAAAGAACCAGCTGGACCCACTAAGCCACTAAGTATAAAACCATAAAGAAACACAAAAGATTATTATAAAAGGACAGTGGTTACCTCTATGGGGAGGAAAGTAGTTATGTCAAATGGTACAAGAATAGCTTCTGGAGTGGAATGGCCAGTAAAGTTCTATTTCTTTTCTTTTCTTTTTTTATAAAAATGGGACAGGGTCTCGCTATGTTATCCAGGCTGGTCTCAAACTTCTGGGTTCAAGCAATCTTCTTGCCTCGGTCTCCCAAAGTGCCAGGATTACAGGTTTGAACCACTGTGCTCAAAGTTCTATTTCTTGACTTAGGTGGTGGGTACAAGGATATCCGTATATAGTAATTCACTAAGCTACACGTTTGCATTGTGTTTCTGTGTTTACATTTAGAAAACAAAACAACAATAAAAACCCCAATGTAGGCTGGGCGCAGTGGCTCACACCTGTAATCCCAGCAGTTTGGGAGACCGAGACTGGTGTATCACCTGAGGTCAGGAGTTCTAGACCAGCCTGGCCAACATGGTGAAACCCCATCTCTGCTAAAAATACAAAAATTAGCTAGGCGTGGTGGTGTGTGCCTGTAGTCCCAGCTACCCAGGAGGCTGAGGCAGGAGAATTGCTTGAACCCGGGAGGCGGAGGTTGCAGTGAGCCGAGATTGCACCATTGCACTCCAGCGTGGGCAGCAGAGTGAGACTCTGTCTCAAAACAAACAAACAAACAAAAAAAATCTTTTTCCCAAATGAAATCCACCTGTCAACCCACCAGGGTCAAGACCCTTGGGGAAAAAATTGCTTGTGCAGTGCCACATTGTGCAGAAACCAAACGATAGAAACTAGCAGAAAACACCAACCGTATCATTCTCAATTATCTGTACTTCTGACTTTAAACATTTCTATCTCCTTAAAAGTAGAGACCTCAAAAATGAAGGGCAGAAGCAAAACAAAACAAAACAAAACAATTACTTACCCCCGGGCAAACCAGTAATCTTAGAGGTAGAGATGCAAAACTGGTTAACTTGGAGGGTAGGGATGCACAGGAAATTTATTTTTCAAGTACCTTTGATGATGATTGAATTTTTTTTTTTTTTTTTTTGAGAAAGAATTTCGCTCTTGTTGGCCAAGCTGGAGTACAATGGCACAATCTCGGCTCACTGCAACCTCCGCCTCTCAGGTTCAAGCGATTCTCCTGCCTCAGCCTCCCAAGTAGCTGGGATTACAGGCATGTGCCACCACACCCAGCTAATTTTTGTATTTATAGTAGAGACGGGGTTTCACCATGTTGGCCAGGCTGGTCTCAAACTCCTGACTTCAGGTGATCTGCCTGCTTTGGTCTCCCAAAGTTCTGGGATTACAAGCATGAGCCACTGCACCCGGCTGTTTGATTATTTTTAAAATGTCTTTTGTAATTACCTTTTTATTAAAAATAACTTGTACTTTATATTCAATTTTTTAAAAAGTGATACAGATCTTGTAAATTTTTTTTGACAGGGCCTCTCTCTGTCACTCAGGCTGGAGGGCAGTGGCACCATCACAGCTCATTGTAGCCTCAAATTCTTGGGCTCAAGTGATCTGCCTACCTTAGCCTCCTGCATAGCTGGGACTACAGGCATACATCACGGCACCCAGCTAATTTTTTTTCTTTTTTTTTTTTTGTAGAGACAGGTCTTGCTATAATGTCTAAGTTGGTCTCAAACTCCTGGGCTTGCCTGCCTCAGCCTCCCAAAGTGCTAGGATTACTGGTATGAACAATCACATCTGGCCTGTAAGACTTTTTTCTATAAAATTTGTTTAGAAAAGGTAGCAAAGCTTTTTAACAACACATAGGAGTTAGTTTCATGTCCATATGCTCCCTAAACAATAATGCTACCTCTCTCATAACATTCATCGGGTGTTTCAACTTTGGTTACAACAGACCATCTGGTATTATTACACCAATTCATAAACTACCAGAAAAGATTCACTAAGACCAGGCGCAGTGGCTCAAGCCTGCAATCCCAGCACTTTGGGAGGCCGAGGCAGGCAGATCACTTGAGGTCAGGAGTTCGAGACTAACCCGGCTAATATGGTGAAACCCCATTTCTACTAAAACTACAAAAATTAGCCTGGTGTGATGGCACACACCTGTAATCCCAGCTACTCAGGAGGCTGAGGCAGGAGAATCGCTTGAACCCAGGAGGTGGATGTTGCAGTGAGCCAAGAACACGCTACTGCACTTCAACCTGGGCAACAGAGCAAGACTTGGTCTCAAAAAAAAAAAAGAAAAGAAAAAAAATTCACTAAATACTCCCCACAAAGAACGTTTTTAAAGACACCAGCGCTAAAATATGAGGCCACAGATCCCAGAGAGAAGGGAATGGAAGAGCATAGAGTTCAGTTCACTCTTCGGCTCCACTTTTCCCCTCATGGCATTTGCCAATTTGAAAGTGGAAGACACGAGGCTAAGAAGCTGAAGATCTCTGGACATTCTCACAAGACTGGGGAAATCAAAACTGGAATTCAGAGATATCGAAGAGGAGCCCTGGTAAATACTCCAAACTCTCGAGTTGGGACCCAGTGACAGAAATAAGAAATATACCACTCCTTAAAAAGACTGATACGTTAGGCCACAAAGTAAGTCTTAATAAATTTTCAAAGACTGAAATCATACAAAATATCTTTTCTGATCACAATTAAATAAAACTAGGAGTCAACAGCAAAAGGGAAACTAGAAATTTCCCAAATATGTGGAAATTAAACAACATACTCTTAAAAAAACCAATGGGTCAAGGAAGGGAAATCAGAAAACATCTTCAGACAAATGAAGATGTTTCTTGACTTGGGTGGTGGCTAAAAGGACATCCGCATATAGTAACTCACTAAGTTATACATTTGTATTGTGTTTCTGTGTTTATGTTTAGAAAATAAAACAGAACAAAAACCCCAATGTTGCATATTAAACTGAACTAGTATAAAATCTAGTATAAAACTGAACTAAACTGAACTAGCACAAAAAACACAACATACCAAAACGTATGGGATGCAACAAAAACTGTGCTGAGAAATAAAATGTATAACTGTATATGCTTACATTAAAAAAGAAAAAAAGGACTCAAGTCAACAACCTAATTTTATACCTTAAGGAACCAGAAAAAGAACAAACTAAATCCAAAGCTAGCAGAAAGAAGGAAATAATAAAGATTTATGGCAAAGATTAACAAAAGAGAGGATAGGAAAATCAAGGGGATGCTACAAAAAGATCAACAAGGTCAGTCCCGGCAGCCGCAGTCACTGGTCGCCCCTCTGCCAACAGCTCCAGCGCTACCTTGGGCCAGCATCTCTGGCGAGCAGAAGCAAGGCACTGACAGGCACAGCAGAGAGGTCCTGTAGCTCTGGCTCAGAGAGCAGCATCTTCACTTTCCGTGGTACCCAGGTGCTCTGAGAATGTTTCCACTGCTGCTCTGAGGGCACAAGAGGCAGGATTTGGAATTCCTGGAGAACTGTCTTTGTGAGAATCTGGAAATATTTCTTTCAATTCCATCTCTTAGTTTTCCATTTTGTTGTGTTTCAGAGGAACATCAAGAAACCATGAAAAGTTTAGTAATGAAGAGTTTCACCGCCACTCGCTTCCTTGATGAAGGTTTTACTGCCAAGGACATTCTGGACCAAAAATTTAATGAATTTTCTTCTGATGATTATTAGGATGGCTTCTATGTCATGGACCTTAGAGACATTCTAAAGATATATCTAAGATGGTTAAAAGTTCTTCCTCATGTCACCCCCTTTCATGCAGTCAAACATAATGATAGCAGAGCCATCATGAAGACTCTCACTGCCATTGGGACAGGATTTGACTGTGCTAGCAAGGCTGAAATACAATTGGTGCAGATTCTGGGGATGCCCCCAAAGAGGTTTATCTAAACAAATGTCTCAAATTAAGTACACTGCCGATAATGGAGTCCAGATGATGATTTTCGGTAATAAGGTCAAGTTGATGTCAGTTGCCAGAACACACTCAAAGCAGAGTTGGTTTTTAGGATTGCAAATGATGATTCCAAAGCAGTCCGTCACCTCAGTGTTAAATCTGGTGCCAAGCTCAAAGCCAGCAGGCTTCTTCTGGAATGGGCAAAAGAGCTAAATATTGATGTCACTGGTGTCAGCTTCCATGTAGGAAGTAGCTGTACCAATCCTGAGACCTTTATGCAGGTAGCCTCCAATGTCCACTGTGTCTTTGACACAGGAGTTGAGTTTGGTTTCAGTATGTAAGTGCTTGATACTAGCAGTTGCTTTCCTGGATCTGAGGATGTGAGGCTTAAATCTGAAGTATTACCAGTGTAATCAACCCAGCATAGGACAAGTATTTTCTACCAGACTCTAGAGTGAGAGTCACAGCTAAGCCAGGCAGATATTTCATGTGGCATCAGCTTCATTGCCAAAAATATCATATTAAAAGAACAGACAGGGCCAGGCACGGTAGCTCACGCCTGTAATCCCAGTACTTTGGGAGGCCGAGGTGGGCAGATCATGAGGTCAGGAGATCGAGACCATCCTGGAGGCGGGCAGATCACGAGGTCAGGAGATCGAGACCATCCTGGCTAACACGGTGAAAACCCATCTCTACTAAAAAAAAATACAAAAAATTAGCCAGGTGTGGTGGCGGGCGCCTTAGTCCCAGCTACTTGGGAGGTTGAGGCAGAAGAATGGCGTGAACCCAGGAGGCAGAGCTTACAGTGAGCCAAGATCACGCCACTGCACTCCAGCCTGGGTGACAGAGCGAGACTCTGTCTCAAAAAGAAAAGAAAACAAAAAAGGACAGGCTCTGATAAGGAAGATGAGTCAAGTGAACAGACCTTTAGGTATTATATGAATGATGAAGTATATGGATCATTTCATCAATCCTTTATGATCATGCACATGTAAAGCCCCTGCTGCAAAAGAGACCGACATCAGTGAGAAGTATTATTCATCCAGCATATGGGAAGAACATGTGATGTCCTTGATCAGATTGTTGAGCAGTGTGATCTGCCCAAAATATATGTAGGTAATTGGATGCTCTTTAAAAACATGGGCACTGACACTGTTGCTGCTGCTTCTACTTTCACTGGATTCCAGAGGCCAACAATCTACATGTGATGTCAGGACCAGCATCGAAACTCATGCAGCAAATCTAGAACCACGACCTCCCACCCCAGATAGAGGAACAGGACATTAGCACCCTGCCTGTGACTTGTGCTTGGGCAAATGGAATGAAACATCACTCAGCAACCTGTGCTCACTCTCGTTGTTGTTAACTATGAGTCCTGCTTGAATTAAGGGATTTCATAAGAGTTGGGTTCGCATGGATGGGGCAAGATGGAAGACCAGTATATGGGTCACACGTTATTTGTGTTCCTATGGGAACTATTTAAATATTTGTTTTATATGGATTTTTATTCACTTTTCGTAAGAGTTGGGTTCGCATGGATGTGACAATATGGAAGGCTAGGATATAGTTCACACATTGTTTATGTTCCTATGGAAACTATTTAAATATTTGTTTTATAAGGATTTTTATTCACTTTTCAGATATGGTACTCAAGAGTGCGCCTCGGCTGCTAAGCAAGCATCTGTAGCTTGTACAATGGAATGGGCCATAGTGTTGTGACTTGTTTTTAAAGTATTTCAAAATTAACAACAACAAAAAAATTGACAAAGCTTAAGCTAGATTAAGAAATAAGAGAGAGCTGGGCACAGTGGCTCATGCCTGTTAATCCCAGCACTTTGGGAGGCCAAGGCGGGCAGATCACTTCAGATCAGGAGTTCAAGACCAGCCTGGTGAAATCCTGTCTCTACTAAAAATACACACACACACACACACACACACACAAAATCAGCCAGGCCTGATAGCAGCTGCCTGTAGTCCCAGCTACTTGGGAGGCTAAGGCATGAGAATCGCTTGAACCCGGGAGGCAGAGGTTGCAGTGAGCCGAGATCATGCCACAGCACTCTAGCCTGGGCGACAGAGTGAGGTTCTATGTCAAAAAAAAAGAAAGAAAGAAAGAAATAAGAGAGAGGATTTAAATAATCAGAAATGAAAGTCAGGAGATTACTACCAATTTTACAGAAATAAAAAGGGTTATAAAAAGTATTATGAACAACTGCAAGTGAACATATTGAATAACTTACATGAAATAAACAATTCCTAGAAACATAACCTACCAAGACTAAATCATGAAGAAATAGAAAATCTGAATAGACCTATAACTTGTAAAGAGATTAAATCAGTAACGAAAAACTTCCCAATGAAGAAAAGCCCAGGAACAAATGGCTTTACTGGTGAATTCTACAAAACATGTAAAGAAATAACATTAATCCTTTTCAAACTCTTTCCAAAAACTGAAAAGAACACTTCCTACTCATTCTATGAAACCAGCATTATTCTGACACCGAAGCTAGAAGAAGAAACAAGAAAAGAAAATTACAGACTAATAACATCTGTTATGAATAGTAATGCAAAAACCCTTAATAAAATACTAACAAATGGAACTCAATAGCATATTTTTTTCTCAATTTTTAAATTTTTATTTTCAAAATTTCAAATTTAGAGATGGGTGTTGCTATGTTGCCCAGATGGGTTTCGAGCTCCTGGCCTTAAGCAATCCTCCTGCCTCAACCTCCCAAATAGGTCAGATTACAGGCATGAGCCATCATGCCTGGCTTTTCAACAGCATATTGAAGGGATTATACATCATCATCAAGTGGGATTTATACCTGGAATGCAAGGATGGTTCAACATATGAAAATCAAAGTAATCCACCACATTAACAGAATGAAGGTCATCTCAATTTATGCAAAAAAAGCATCTGACAGACTTTGACACCCTTTCATGACAAAGACACTCAACAAACCAGGAAGGAAACAACTTCAACATAATAAAGGCCATATATGCAAAAATCAACAGCTAACATCATACAACAGTGAAGACAAAAAGCTTTTCTAACAGGAACAAGACTAGGATGTCTACTGTTGCCACTTCTATTCAACATAGTGTTCGAAGTTCTAGCCAGAGCAATTAGGCAAGAAAAACAAAAGGCATCTAAATTGAAAGGAAGAAATAAAATAATCTCTGGTCACATATAATGTAAGAGCATTCTACATGATCTTACATGTAGAAAACCCAAAAGATTCCATAAGAAGACTGTTAGACTTAATAAATGAATTTGGCAAAGTTGCAGATCACAAAATTAACAGATTAAAATTAGTTGCTTCTACATACTAACAATGAAAAATCTGAAAAGAAACAATTCCATTTACAACAGAATAAAAAAGAATAAAATACTCAGGAATAAGCTTAACCAAGGAGACAAAAGACTTGTATACTGAAAATTACAAAACATTGCTGAAAGAAATTAAAGATGACACCAATAAATGAAAGACATCTCATGTTCATGGACTGGAAGACTTAATATTGTTAAGATTTCAGTACTACCCAATGCAATCTACAGATTCAATGTAACCTTCACCAAAATCTCAGTGACGTTTTCTGCAGAAAATGGAATTGTTTCCTTCATATGGAATCTCAAGAGACCCCAAAGAGCCAAAAAAATCTTAAAAAAGAATAATATTGGAGGTCTCATACTTCTAATTTCAACACTTATTACAAAGCCATAGTAATCAAAACAGTATGATACTAGCATAAAGACAGACACACAGACCAATATAATGGAATAGACCCAGAAATAAACTCTCCTGTAAAGGATTCAAATGATCTTTGACAAGGGTGCCAAGACTACACAATGGTGCTAGGAAAACTGAATATTCACATGAAAAAGAACAAAGTTAGTCCCTTACATCACATATAAAAGTTAACTCAAAAAGGACTAAAGACCTAAACGTAAGACCTGAAACTATAAAACTCTTAGAAGAAAGCCTAGGGGAAAAGTTTCATAATCATTGCAATTGACAATGATTTCTTGGATGGCATTTCTGGAATAAATATTTCTCCCAAGAAGATACACAAATGGTTAACAGGCATATGAAAAGATGGTCAACATCACCAACCATAGGGAAAGGCAAATCAAAGCCACAACGAAATATTACCTCACACCCAATAGAATGACCACTATCCAAAAAAACAAAGCAAAAAACCTCAGAAAATAATAAGTGTTAACAAGGATGTGGAAAAATTGGAACCTTTGCATCACTGGTGGGAATGGGGATGGAGGCTCCCAAAAAATTAAAAATAGAACTACCATATGTTCCAAAAATCCCAGTTCTATCTATATATCTAAAAGAACTGAATATAAAATCTCAAACAGGGCCAGGCACAGTGGCTCACACCTGTAATCCCAGCACTTTGGGAGGCGGGTGATCACTTGAGGCCAGGAGTTCAAGACCAGCCTGGCCAACATGGCAAAACCCCATCTCTACCAAAAATACAAAAATTAGCCAGACGTGGTGGCACACGACTGTTAATCCCAGCTACTTGGGAGGCTGAGGCATGAGAATCACTTGAACTCAGGAGGCGGAGATTGTAGTGAACCATGATCATGCCACTGCACTCCAGCCTGGGCAACAGAGCTAAACTCAAAAAAAAAAAAAAAGATCTCCAATAGATAAGATATTTGCACACCCATGTCCAACTGCAGCCAAATGCAGCATTATTCACAATAACCAAGAGACAGAAGCAACCTAAATGCCCATCTATGGATAAATGGATAAACAAATGTATATATATATGCAGTGGAATGTTACTAAGCCTTCAAAAGAAGGAAATTCTGACACACACTACAACATGGATGAACCTCAAGGACATTACACTAAGTGAAAATACATTTATCACTAAAAGATAAATACTGAATGATTCTAACTTACATAAGATATCTAAAGTAGCAAGACTCATAGAAACAGAAAGTAGGCCAGGCCCAGGGGCTCATGCCTGTAATCCCAACACTTTGGGAAACTGAGGCAGGAAGACTGCTTGAGCCCTAGGAGTTCAGGACCAGTCTGGGCAACAAGGTGAAATTAGCTTGGCATGATGGCGTGTCTGTAGTCCCAGCTACTGGGGGGTGTGGGCAGGAATGCTGAGGTGGGAGTATCGCTTGAGCCCAGGATGCAGAGGTTGTGGTGAGCCATGATCACACCACTGCAATCCAGCCTGGACGACAGAGCAAGACCCTGTCTAGGAAAACAAAACAAAAAAAAGGTTGAAACACAGTTTAGAATCTGCTCAATTCCTTTTTGAATTTCAAAGAGATCTGTTCCTGTCATAAAGACCTGCCAGATGCAAAAGAAAATCATTTCAGGAAGAAAACATCATTTATCTCTTCAACTTTTCTTAAACAACATATCAAGCATCTGTCAAACAAAAGCAAAGCCAGGCCAGGAACACTGGCTCACACCTATAATCCTAGCGCTTTGGGAAGCCGAGGTGTAAGGATCACTTGAAGCCAGGAGCTTAAGACCAACCTGGGCAACAAAGTGAGACCTCATCTCCACACAAAAAAGCAAGAAAAAAATAAATTAACCAGATGTGGTGGTACGTGCTTGTAATATCAGCTACTTCGGAGGCTGTGGTGGAAGTTCCATTTATTTGAGCCCAGGACGTCAAGGCTGCAGTGAGCTGTGATCACACCACTGCACTCTAGCCTAGGTGACAGAGCGAGACCACGTCTGCGGGGGAGAAAACAAAACCAAGTGACAACAACTAGAAAGAAACAGACAATAGAAAGTAACCATTATCTAGATAATGAACTATCAAAGACTAAAATAACTGATGTCTTAACCAAAGTAATAAAACATCACCAATAGCTTTTATGTGACTCCTGATGTGATTCAGTAAAACGACAAATTATCGTCTATGCAGTATTCTTCCAAAAAAGGTTTGACCTAAATGCAATCATAAGAAAAGAACCAGACAAATCTAAATAGCGAGGCATACTAAAAACTAAGACAAAATGGCCCACTCTGGATTTGTGTGGGGTGTGTGTGTTTTTTCTTCTCTTTTTTTTTTTTGAGATGGAATCTCACTCTGTCACCTATGCTGGAATGCAGTGGTGTGATCTCGGCTCACTGCAACCACTGCCTCCCAGGTTCAAGCGATTCTCCTGCCTCAGCCCCCCGAGTAGCTGGGACTCCAGGCGTCTGCCACCACACCCGGCTAATTTTGTATTTTTAAGAGAGACGGGGGTTTCACCATATTGGCCAGGCTGGTCTTGAACTCCTGACCTCATGATCTGCCCACCTCAGCCTCCCAAAGCGCTGGGATTACAGGTGTGAGCCATTGCACCCAGCCGTGTGTGTATGTTTTAAAGGGACAGGGTCTTGACACAGTTGCTCAGTCTGGCTTCCTGGGCTCAAGCAACCCTTCCACCTCAGCCTCCTGTGTAGCTGGGGCTACAAGTGTGCACCACCACACCTGTCTTGGATTTGTGTTTTAATATCATTATCATAAAAGAAAAAAAAATACCCAGGTAATTAAAGAGACACAATAACCAAAAGAAAAGCATTACCCTTGAAGGATCCTAGATTAGGGAAAATAAAATTTTAGAAAGTTAGAAATCTGTAACTAGAGCAATTAGGAAAATTTGAATACAGACTGATAATACCATCATATCAATGTTAAACTTCTTGAGAGTGACAACAGTTTTAGTTTACTTTAGAAAAATATCCTTGTTCTTACAAGATACAAGTGGAAATGTTTAAGGAGTAGGGCATTATAAGGTTTACTTCTAAAAGGTTAAAAGAAACAGTTGGAAAAAATGAATAGCTGATTAATATATGCAAAGACTTAGAAGACAAAACTGGAGAATTTCCATTAATAAATGGAATATATTAAAAAGAATTAAAAGGAAATTCTAGAAGTAAAAAATACGGTAACTGAAATTAAGAACCATTAGAAAGAGCCTGAAATTAAGAAACATTAGAAAGGGCCAAACAGCAAATTAGACAACTGAAGAATTATAGATTACTATGCTTGATAACAGGTCAATAAAAAACAGAAAGACTGAAGCACAAAGTCAAAAAAAGGATAGAAGGTAAACAATGAGAAGAATGCAAGCGACAAGTGGGACACAGTGAAAAAGGCTAAGACACATATAACTGAAATCCTAGTAGGAAAAAAGAAAACGGAAATCAGGAACAAATGAAGAATAATGAAAAAGCTGTTAAATATATGCGTAAATCCAATTAACACTGATTATATAAAGCAATAATATCTTGTGGGATTTAAAATATATGAAGAATAAAAATGCCTCAGAAGAGTTCCACATCCACCTAAGATATATAATGACAGAAACAATACTGCTTTCCACAAGTTAACAATACACAAAAGCAAATAAACTATAAAATAACCTTGCTTAAATGCATCAGAAAGCTGAGGTCTTAGGGCAACCAAGTTGAAATCTAAGGACAGACCTCTAACAAGGAAAACGAAGGCAAGCACTGGCTCATCTACGACAGGACAGAGGAAGAAACTAACGGCACCTGGCAACCAGCTCATAAAAATTCAGCTAACACTTCTAACAAATTGAGAAAGGCTGCATGTGGGCTAGCATGAGCATATAGAACCCCTGGGACTCAGACACAAGGGGAACTCAGTCACCCAGCAGGATCACCTCCGCAGACCAGATACTCAAGAGAAAGATTGGGGGTAGGGCAGAAGACCACCTCCTTTGGTGGTGCAGTCCTGGAGGAGGGGAACAGCCTCTGTTGCGGAAAAGCACAAAAATCTCTGACTGAACCCTTCTTCTCTGAACAAAAGCCTTAGGCTATGGGGAAGGGGCAGCAAAGCATGTCACCCCTCAAAGCACAGGTTAAGACTCACTACAGTTGCACTAAGCGTAAAAGAAAAACATCTACCCCTAGGGGATAGGCATAAAACAGTCTTGAGCCTATAATAATACTACCAACACCACGAGAGGTCTCCTACCACTGAAAGAAGGGAAAAAAAACTATTTTGCACAATACCTGCCAGATGCAAGGCAAAGAATAAATGCCACAAGAAAAACTAGGATCATTGAGGCCGCCCTACCAGTGAGAATGGCAGACAACGGAAATGCTAAACACTAGGGTAGACGAGGGCAACAGAGAACGTTACTGTTCCCTCCTCCCGCAAATAAGCGAACAAATTCTAAATATATCATACTCAAACTCCTGAAAACCAGAGATAAAGAGAAATACTGAAGGCAAGCAGAGAAAAAGGACACATTAAATACAGAGGAACAAAAGTAAAAAGCTAGAGCAGACTTCTTGTCAAGAATGAGGATGCTGGAAGACATGGAGAGGTAGATTTAAAAAATGGGAAGAAAAAAAGGAAAGAATTCCAAAGTCAATGAAACCGTATTTCTAAAATGGAAGCATTCAACACAAAGAACCCAATTTAAAAATGGACAAAGCAAAAAATAACAGATGCTGGTGAGGTTGCAGAGAGAAAGAAATGCTTACACACTGTTGGTGGGAGTGTAAATTCGTTAAACCATTGTGGAAAGCAATGTGGTGATTCCTTGAAGAGCTAAAAACAGAACTACCATTTGACCCAGCAATCCTACTACTGGGTGTATACCCAAAGGAATATAAATTGTTCCATGCATGCAAATGTTCACTGCAGCACTATTCACAATAGCAAAGACATGGAATCAACTTAAATGTCTAACAACGGTGGACTGGATAAAGAAAATGTGGTAGATATGCACCATGGAATACTATGCAGCCATAAAAAGAATGAAATAATGTCCTCTACAGGAACATGGATGGAGCTGAAGGCCATTATCCTTAGCAAACTAACACAGGATCAGAAAACCAAATACCGCATGTTCTTATTTATAAGTGGGAGTTAAATGATGAGAATACATGAACACAAAGAGGAACAACACACACTGGGACTAACTGGAGGTAAGAGGTTGAGAGGAGGGAAAGGATCAGAAAAAATAATTAATGGGTCCTGGGCTTAACACCTGGATGACAAAATAATCTGTACAATAAACCCCTATGACACAGGTTTACCTATACAACAAACCTGCATGTGTATCCCTGAACCTAAAAGTTTTTTTAAAAATGGACAAAGAACTTGAATAGACATTTCTCCAAAGATACATGAATGGTCAAAAAGCATATGAAAAGATGCTCAACATGATTAGCCATTCGTGCAAATCAAAACCACAATGAGCTATCACTTCATACCCACCAGGACGGCTATAATCCAAAAGACAACATGAAGTGTTAGTGAATATGTGGAAAAACAGGAACCTTTATACCCTGCTGGTAGGAGTGTAAAACGGTAGGTACAGCCATTTTGAAAACAGGATGCCATTCCTTGAAAGGTTAAAAATAGAGTGTTATCAGCCAGGCACAGTGGCTCATACCTATAATCCCAGCACTTTGGGAGGCCAAGACGGGAGGATCAGGATCAGTTGAGCCCAAGAGTTTGAAACCAGCCTGGGCAACATGGTGAAACCCCATCTCTAGAAAAAATACAAAAATTAGCTGGGCACGGTGGTGTGCACCTGTAGTCCCAGCTACTCAGGAGGCTAAGGCGGGAGGATTGCTTGAGCTGGAGAGGCAGAGGTTGCAGTGAGCAGAAATCATACCCCTGCACTCCATCCTGGGTGACAGAGCAAGATTCTGTCTAAAAAAAAAAAAAAAAATAGAGTTATCATATAATCCAAAAATTTCAACAGCACTTGTATATGAATGCCTTATAGCACTATTCACAAACGATAGCCAAAAAGTGGAAAGAGTCCCAATGTCCACTGCCCAATGAATGGGTAAGATGTGGTATATATGTTGAATGGAATACTGCTCAGCCATAAAAAGGAATGAATAATATGTACTATAACATGGATGAACCTTGAAAACGTCATACTAACTGAAAGAAGACTAGTCACAAAGGATCATGAACTATATGATTCCATTTATATGAAATATCCAGAATAGGCAAATCTCTAGAGACAGAAAGTAGATTAGTAGTTGCCTAGGAATGAGGTAGGAGGTGGCAGGCCAAGGGGTACAAGTCTCTTTTTGGTATGATGAAAATGTCTAGCTGGGCACGGTGGCTCTCGCCTGTAATCCCAGAACTTTGGGAGGCCAAGGCAGGTGCATCACTTGAGGTCAGGAGTTCAAGACCAGCCTGCCCAAGATGGCGAAACCCCATCTCCACTAAAAATACAAAAATTAGCCAGGCATGGTGGTACACACCTGTAATCCCAGCTACTCGGGAGGCTGAGGCAGGAGAACTGCTTGAACCTGGGAGGCAGAGGTTGCAGTGAGCCAAGGTCATACCACTGCACTTCAGCCTAGGCAACAGAGCGAGATTCCATCTCAAAAAAATTAAAAAAAAGAAAATGTCCAAAACTTGATAAAGAAATCTCTATATTAAAAACCATTAAACAGTATACTTTAAATGAGCGAAATGTAGTTGTGTGAATTATATTTCACTAAAGCTATTTTTTAAAAAACAGGCAAAACAAATCTGTGGTGATGTAAGTCAGAACAGTGGTTATGGGAGGGGAATGATTTACTGGGAAGAGGCATTCAGGTATCTGCTAGAGCAATAGAATGTGCTATGCCTTGAAGTTATTTGTGATTACTTAAAATGTACATATAAGAAAAAAAATTGAGTTATACACTTAGATGATACACTTTATGTAAGACAATTACCTCTCCTTAAAAAAATTATTTTTCTGTGGCCGGGCACAGTGGCTCACGCCTGTAATCCCAGAACTTTGGGAGGCCGAGGCGGGCGGATCACAAGGTCAGGAGATCGAGACCATCCTGGCTAACATGGCGAAACCCCATCTTTACTAAAAATACAAAAAATTAGCCAGGCGTGTGGCAGGCACCTGTAGTCCCAGCTACTTGGGAAGCTGAGACAGGAGAATGGTGTGAACCCAGGAGGCAGAGTTTACAGTGAGCCGAGTTTGCGCCACTGCACTCCAGCCTGAGCGACAAAGTGAGACTCCGTCTAAAAAAAAAAAAATTATTTTTCTGCAAGTTGAAAATTGCACCTTTTTTTTTTTTTTGAGACGGAGTCTTGCTGTGTCGCCCAGGCTGGAGTGCAGTGGCTGGATCTCAGCTCACTGCAAGCTCCGCCTCCCGGGTTTACGCCATTCTCCTGCCTCAGCCTCCCGAGTAGCTGGGACTACAGGCGCCCGCCACTTCGCCTGGCTAGTTTTTTGTATTTTTTAGTAGAGACGGGGTTTCACTGTGTTAGCCAGGATGGTCTCGATCTCCTGACCTCGTGATCCGCCCGTCTCGGCCTCCCAAAGTGCTGGGATTACAGGCTTGAGCCACCGCGCCCGGCCTGAAAATTGCACCTTTTAATGCTCATTATGTTATTTTCTAGTTTGGGGTTTTTTTAAACTAAACTATGGATGGCAGCTATATGAATTTCCCAGGACAATGCTATGGGAAGTTAGAAAATCACTGACTTACTCTTGTGCAAATGTATCAAGTAGAAGCAAAAGGAAAGCACTATCTTCTAAATTCAAGCACCCTTATTTACTTTGATACTGTCTTACCCTCTGGTCAAATGTACTTCTCCTTTCAAATACTGTATTGGTTTTTTTCAGAATAATAACTAAATATGAGAGTGACTCCTAAAGAATCACTTGGCAAACTTGGGTATCAAGGCTACTAAGTACATTGCCAATCAAAAATCACCCATGATGACACTGCCCATACTAAATGTTAAGGGTCATAATTATCACTTTATTTTGAATTCCAGGAGAGTTTAACAATTGTTGACATCCAGCCAGGCATGGTGGCTCACACCTGTAATCCCAGAGCTTTCGGAGGCCTAGGCGGGAGGCTTGCTTAAGGCCAGGTGTTAGAAACCAGCAAGATCCTGTCTCTACAAAAAAAATTTAAAAATCAGCTAGGCATGGAGTATTTGTAGCCCAAGCTACTCAGGAGGCTGAGGCAGGAGGATTGGTTGAGCCCAGTAGCTGGAGGCAGCAGCGAGCTATGATCACACCACTGCCCCCGAGCCTAGGTGACAGAGTGAGATGCTGTCTCAAAAAAGAAAAACAAAATGAAACCTCGTTTTGGCCACTGAGTCATAAAGAAAATTCAACCAAATCCTGATACCCTACACACTACAGTACATTGCTCATTGTTCTTCCCCTCTGCTAAACAGCAGAAAAAAGGAAGGGAAGGAAGAGAATCAATGAAGGAAAAGGGATTCTTTATAAGGAGAGAAGAAAGCACTTACACTTCATAGGACTTTCTAGCCACAGATGCCAGGTGCTACCCACTGAAATCCAGGCTTGGACTAAGCTCCACATTTCTGAAAGGACCATCTCAACTGAAGCCTGGGGCTCAGAGTCAGCAGGAGGAAGCTGCAGCTCCCACTAGCAGCACATTTCAAAGAGGCTGCAACAAGAGAACATTTTCTATTTAAGCATCTAATTCCAATCTTCCATTTCACAAAGCAGTAGCAGAACAGGCCTTTATATCAGTCTTTTCAAAAGATATTTCCATGACTATGTGATGAATATGAGGCAGGCTGTGGCCCAGCAATCCTTTCACTAACATGCTCTAAGCCCTTCATTATACTTCACAGCAGATCCTAAAGTACTTGCTCCCTTTTTTCTTTAATGGTGCACTGTTGCTCCAAGACTCACTTCTAAACTAACATTTCTAAAACTGCCGAATCAACCAAAATCACTGAGCAGGCCGTCAACAATGCAAGCACACACCCAGACAGACGCCTAAGGACTCATTAGCTGCCAAGAATTAGAAGCAGATTACAGCTGCTAGTTAATTCCACACAAAAACTCCTCAAATTAAGCAGAATTACCTAAAATACTTCACTGAGTACCAAAGAGCTCTGGCAAATAGAAAATAAAGCTCTGGAAATACAGATAATTCAATAAGACTTGAGAAGTAACGTAAGTGTCAGGTTGCTGCATTTTTTAAGCATTTCAATGAGTGAACGATACTATTTATTAAATGAAGATTTTCAAAGATTTATAGTATATTGGGGAAAGTTCTGGGAAGGAAGACTACATCAGAACACAGAGTAAAAAGGACTCAAAAAGAAAACCATAAATCAGTCAAACAAAACAATATTTTAGATATATGCCCTGCAACCATGTGGTATAGCGCTAGAAAAGTCAGAATTTCCCAAATCAAGAAAAAATCATTTTCATGAGACAGGTAAAGAAAGAACAAGTCTAATTTACCTGAAACAGAAAAAGTAATTTTTTAAGTCATCAACTACCTTAAGTTCTTTTACATAATCCTTTATGAGAATTTTACAAAACGAGATAAATTGCTAGATTTGTTACAACAAATTACTTCCTGATAATTTTCTCGGACAGTGGGAAGAAAACTGGTTTGAAAGGATACCAATTAAGAAAAAAATAAACTGAGGGGCACATAAGATAACCATCACTATCTAAAAATATTTTTCAATATAACTTCTTTTGCAAGATGGCCTGCAACACAGAAACCAAGATGAAATCAAACTTAACTAATATCTTCACCAAAGCAGTGATAAAGCAACTCCCATCCTCCAAAAAAAAGTTGTAAAAGTAAAGTAATCATAAATCCCCTAGCAAGCTCCCAGATTCACAAAATACACTTGGGTATACATAAACACATTTTCTAGAAGCAAAAAAGTACCCTTACAGAGGTAAGTTCAGTCAGCTTACATTTTCACAGCCATCTCCATAAGAGCTAAATATATAATCAAAAGGAAAAAAAGTATTTTCCTCAGGAGGAAAGATATTCGTAGCTAAAAACAGTTACTTAAAAGGAAGGGCCAGGTGCAGTGGCTCACACCTGTCATCTAAGCACTTTGGGAGAATCACCTGAGACCAGAAATTCTACACCAACCTGGGTAACATAGCAAGACCCAGTCTTTAAAGGAAAAAAAAAAAAAAAATTAGCAGGATGTGATGGTGCGCACCTTTGGGCCCAGCTTCTGGGGGTGAGGGTAGGGGACTGAGGTGGGAAGATCACTGAAGCCCTAGTTACAGTGAACTGTGATCCTGCCCCTGCACTCCAGACTGGGTGACAGAGTGAAACCCTATCTCTAAAATAAATTGAAATTTAATCAAAATAAAAGAACGGAATCAATGAGGCCAATGACAGCACTGCACAGTGTGGTGTTCCCAGATTCTCCCGAAATCCCAGAAGTTCTGAGACAAGCACTTTCAAATGATCCTATATCATAATGACCTTTGACAAAGGAATTTTGGCTGAACTATGTAGTTGTTGGTCACACATAAGATATCTTGCCCCAATTTTTTCATGACAAGAATCCCTACCCAAAATAATAATCCTCAATTACCTATGAATGTGGGTATTAATCTCAAGAATGGCCCTGAAAAAGATAAATAAATTTAGATCCATAAAGCTAACTTCAGTTGGGAATGACCAAGGCAAGCATTACTCGATAATCTTTTCCCTGTGGGCCTTATTTATACTAGGCAGTCTTGCTTTAAAAATAGAAAATGCCAAGCTTGAAACCATTTCATTTGAAACAAATGGTTAGCCCATGCAAGGGCTTCCTGAAAGCCAAACTACAGAAAATTTATCTTCTTTCAACACTGGTCTCTGTTTCTGCCTACCTGTTCAGTTTTATAATAACTCATATAAACCAGATGAGAATTCTATCGTACATACAAAGCATATGTTAACAGTGCTTAAGACTCAAATTTTTCAAACTTAATATAAATGTAAGATGTCTAACTTAAAGTATTGTAATAATATATTAAAGTGGTTTTTAAATCTCTGAATGCTTATTTATATAAAAGCATGTATATTTTCTTGAACTCCTGACCTCAAGTGATCTGCCTGCCTTGGCCTCCCAAAGTGCTGGTATTACAGGCATGAGCCACCACGCCTGGCCTTTTTAAATTTTTTTGTTTTTGAGATGGAGTCTTGCTCAAAAATCTATGTTTTCATGTCTAGTTCCAAATATATTCTCTTGCTTTGAAGATAACTGTTAAAACATTACACTATGACTGAGACAGAAAATACAACTAGGAAGCAATGAATACAAAATAGAAAAAAGAATTGTGCTGTGGGCTTGAGAAAAAAATAAGTAAAAACCGTTATGCAAACTCTGTCAACAGAAAACCCAACAAAAGGAAAAATACTTGTTTTCTAATTTCATTTTGGAGACTCTACCAGAAGAGGAAAATTAAATTAGTACTTTTAAGAGTATGTACATACCAAACACTACAAAACTATCCCCTGTAGCAATACTGTTAACTTCCAATAAAGAGAAATAAGGTTTATCTTAGAGGCTTCACCTGCACAGCTGGAAAAATACTCTCTGATAATATTTCAGCACCATGGTACAAGCGAGGGAAATACAGGACAGGTAGTCTGAGTAATCTCAACTTCCTATGAAATAAATTTGTTTTTAAGTTCAACAGAGCTTAAAAATCTGGGAAACAGTATGACAGTTCCCCAAATAAGTAAGTAAATAAATACAGAATTACCACATGATCCAGCAATTCCACTTCTGGGTATACCGTATATTCAAAAGAACTGAAAGCAGGTACTCCCACAAGTATGTGTACACCCATGTTCATAGTAGCATTATTCACAAAGGTGCAAGCAAGTGTCCATTGATGGATGAATGGATAAGCCAAATGTGGCATATATACATACAACGGAATATTATTCAGCCTTAAAAAGGAAGGAACTTCTGACACGTGCTACGCACACAAATGAACCCTGAAGATATTATGCTAAGTGAGAATAGCCCATCACAAAAAGGCTACATACTGTATGATTCCACTTACATGAGGTACCAAGAACAGTCACATTCATAGAGACAGAAAATAGAATGGTGGTTGCCAGGGACTAGGGGGAGGGGCAAATGGGCACCTATTGTGTTTAGTGGGCATAGATTTAGTTTTACAAGATGAAAAAGTTTCGAAGATGGATGATGGTGATGGTTGCACAACAATGTGAATGTATGTAATACCACTGAACTGCACACTTAAAAATGGTTAAAATGCCTGGGCACGGTAGCTTATGCCTGTAATCCCAGCTACGTGGGAGGCTGAGGTGGCATGATAGCTTGAGCCTGGGAGTTTAAGGCTGTAGTGAGCTATGATCACACCACTGCACTCCAGCCGGGGCAACAGAACGAGACCCTGTCTCAAAAAAAAAAAAAAAAAAAAAAAAAGTTAAAATGGTAAATTTATGTTTTGAATGTTTTACCACAAAAAAAAAAATCTATAAAACCTACTTTCCATTTCCTCTATAAACATCAGTGCAATCACTATAAAAGAATGCTGAAGAAATATCTGAAAAGCTGGAAAAACTATTGTAATTAGAAAATACAGCAGTACACTGATAATTTTACATCCTAAATCAAACAATCAACTTTGGGCCAAGGCCTGACAAGATGAGAAACTAATCAAAATATGGAGAAATGCCACCACATAACAGATTACCATGGCAACAGAAATACTGTCACAAAATCACAAACATAGACTCCAATACTTCAAAGACATGAAATGTTCTATATTTGCACTGTACGGCACTTGGAATTTGGGTACGTGCAAATAAGAAACTGATTTTAGGCTGGGTGCAGTGGCTCATGCCTGTAATCCCAGCACTTTGGGAGGCTGAGGTGGGTGGATCACGAGATTAGGAGATCGAGACCACCCTGGCCAACACAGTGAAACCCCATCTCTACTAACAGTACAAAAAATTAACCGGGCATGGTGGCATGCGCCTGTAATCCCAGCTACTTGGGAGCCTGAGGCAGAATTGCTTGAACCCAGCAGGCGAAGGTTGTAGTGAGCCAAGATCGCACCACTGCACTCCAGTCCGGGCAATAGAGCAAGACTCTGTCTCAAAAAAAAAAAAGAAAAGAAACTGATTTTAACTTTTACTTAAGTTTAAATACTCACACTGGACTGGTGGCTGCTACACTGGATGACACAGCTACACTGGTAAACTCTCTGGGAGAAAGATCTTTGGTTTTCATTATTTACATACTCCTAGTTTCTACCAGTGCGAGGCATAGAGTATTCCTAGACTGAACTCATCTACTGAAGTTGTATAGGAACATTATCTACTTTCTAGAAGGCTTTCCTTTCAAAACCATGTTGGAAGGTGTGAGCATAAGCACACATAAAAAAATGCCTAAACTTTCAAGATAAATCAGTAACGACGAGAGAAAAGCCAAAAACCCTACGTTCTATAACTAGGCTAAAGAATCAATAAATTCCAAAAGGGAAAAGTACTAGGAAAGAAGTTTCAAGCTGACATTCCACGACCCACGTATTAATCGGTTCTCACGCTGCTAATAAATACATACCCAAGCCTAGGTAATTTATAAAGGAAAGGGGTTTAACTGACTCAGTTTCACACGGCTGGGGAGGCCTCACATTCATGGCGGAAGAGGAACGAAGAGCAAAGCGATGTCCTACATGGCGGCAGGCAAGAGAGAGCTTGTGGAGGGGAACTCCCATTTATAAATCCATCAGAACTTGTGGGACTTATTCACTACCACAAGAACAGATGGGGGAACCCCCCATCATGATTCAATTACTTCCATCTGGCCCCACCCTGACACAAGTGGGGGGGTATTATTACAGCTCAAGGTGAGATGTGGGTGGGGACATAGCCAAACCATATCAACCCATGACATTTCTGATATCATATCTAAGAAGAAAATTCCTATGGACATGTGATAAACCAAACATGACAATGCCAACTTGGTCTATCAAAGCATGGTTTACTTCATCTGCTTTATGCTTTTGATGCTTTTCATCAAAAAGCTGCAAATACCCATGCTGAAGCATGCCTTTTCAGTTTCCAGACTGAACTATAACACTTTTGAGGTAACATCTAACCCAAAGATTGTCTCTGTAAAAGTTATCTCCTACTTACAACTTAAATTACAAACTTATAACTGAATAGCTTAAGTAATTGGCCCTATGAAGAGATGGTCTTTCCTTCAATAGCTCTCTACAACTTCTACTAATTTTGGTTACCAGTGGTGGACAAATGAAACTACTAAATGTACAGGACAGGCTACTAAGATTCCTTTAAGATGTGCCTCCAAATACTCTGTCTTTTAGAACACTTTGAAGTTATCAGTGATATTTACCCATCACATAAAACATAACCATGGCTGTACATCTCCAAGAATTTTGGTGGAAAAAGTTTAGAGCAATGAATACAGACTCAGAAAATGACTGTTTTATACAAATATTAGAGAAAGAGAAAAGATGCTAACTCACAGCACAGGCTAAAGCCTATTCAAATTATACCTCTATACCAAGTCTACTGTCACCAGGTCATTAGAACTATACTAAATTACTCTCAGATTAATTAGTTGGGGTGGTGGGGAGGAATAAGGATAGCAGTTTCACAAATACATATTCTTGAAAGTAGTTTTTTAGCTAACTACACAAATTCTATGCCTTACCAATTTCAAATGGATGTTAAAATGCTTTACTTATTACTACAGTTAAAATGCGCTTTTGTTTCAGTAGACAAAATTTTCTGGAAAGAAAAAACCACCACACACATTACTTTTGATTACAAATGCCACTCAGTGACCACTTAAAGAGAGCCTTGGCCAGGCACAGTGGCTCATGTCTGTAATCCCAGCACTTTCTGAGGCTGAGGTGAGAGAAGTGCTTGAGCCCAGGGGTTCGAGACCAGCCTGGGAACCAGGCTCAGGTAAGCAAGGCTGCAGTGAGCAATAATCACACCCCTGCACTCCACAGCCTGGGCAACAGAGTGAGACCCTGTCTCAAAAAACTAAATAAATAGGCCAGGTGCAGTGGCTCACACCTGTAATCCCAGCACTTTGGGAGGCCAAGGCAGCCAGATCACTTAAGGCTAGGGTTTGAGACAAACCTGGCCAACATGGCGAAACCCCATCTCTACTAAAAACACAAAAATTAGCCGGGCCTAGTGGCACATGCCTGTAGTCCCAGCTACTTGGGAGGCTGGGGCAAGAGAATTGCTTGAACCCAGGAGGCGGAGGTTGCAGTGAGCCAAGGTGGTGCCACTGCACTCCCACCTGGGCAACAGAGTGAGACTCTGTCTCAAAAAATAAGAGAGCCTTATTGAGTCCAAAAGTTCCTCTCCCTTTCTGCACCTGAATATCTGCAAGTATAAAATGAGGGCAACATACATATCTCATAAAGGTTTAAAAAAAAAAAAAAAGAAAAAGAAAAAGAAAAAAAAGACTGGAAAGACTGAAGAGCATTAAAGGAGCTGAATATTGTTTATTTTTAACCATGTATACGGTTAAGAGTGACAGCAAAAATAAAACTCGCAGATAAAGAAAAATGTGAGTTATCCAACTGACTATCTGCATGTATGCACTGTGACAATCAACATTTTTAAGAACCTGTGTGTGAAGCATCTTGATTGTTTATCTTAATAACCATGGTTTATTTCTTCAACTATGGGTATTGGACTACATAAACAAATGTGACAAGAATCCCAGTCTAGTAGGGGAGGCAAAACACTTATTTTCAAAGGTTTATAAAAAGGCAAACACAATGAAATAAAGTTCTCTAGGCATTCAATGGGGGCTGAAATCACTTTTGGCTGAAGAGAAGCAGGTAAGCCTTCAAGGAGAAAGTAGAATTTAGTTTGGGCTTTCAAAAGGTGAGTTAGTTTCTGCATTTGAAGACAGGGTTGGGAAAGAGTAAAAGCAGAGAAGAAAGTAAAGTTGGGCAAAGGCGGCATCCACTCTACCACAAAATATTTGTGTACTATGAGAAATATTTCAGCTATTTGGATGCTGATGGGAAAGACTCAGTAAAGGAGTCTAAAGATGCAGACAAGATATAGGATAAACCAAAAGATTAAGGTCCCAGAGATTTCAGAAGATTGAGAGATGCAAAGCACCTAGATCTGACAAGAGGAGAAGCAGCTGCATACAACCATGCTGAAGTTTGACCAAATTAGAGGGGAAAGGTGATGGTATATTTATAAAATAACTAGAAAGATAGATCTTGGAATCCACATTTGATAAGGAGAGAAATAAAGACAGGAAGACCTAATAAAGAAAAAGGAAGGGACAGTCAATGTACTGAGGTTTTGATAAAATTCAAGAACTAATGCAGGGACTTCTGTTTAAAATGACTTAACTAACTGATTGAACACAGCTGTTTGCTCTCAGGTCCTTCCAAAAATCCACTAAACATCAGAGTAAAAATTTTTTTTAAAAAGGCAAAAACACATAAAGACAAAGAAAATGGAAACAGATGACAGATATCAACACAACTGTGGAAACTGGAAAGCTGAAGGACAGTGTTAACTGTCCTAGCAGATCCAAAAAGGCTGAAATTTGCCTTGGGGGTGGGGAGGCTGAAATTTGCCTTGGGGGTGGGGAGGGAGGATGAGATGAGAATGGGGAAAGCAAGGGACAAACTACTCATGCTGCAAAACCCAGGAAGACTGGGGAATTGGAAGCACAGGTACATCTGAAGGCAGATGCGCAGGCAGAACAAAAAACAAAAGAGTGGAGCTGGGTGTGGTGGTGTGCACCTGTAATTTCAGCTACGCAGGAGGCTGAGGAGACAGGATTGCCTGAGACCAAGAGTCTGGGTCCAACCTGGGCAATATAGCGAGACCCCATCTTTTCTTTTCTTTCTTTTTTTTTTTTTAAAGGGTGGGGTGGGCCGAGCGTGGTGGCTCACGCCTGTAATCCCAGCACTTTGGGAGGCCAAGGAGGGTGGATCACGAGGTCAGGAGATTGAGACCATCCTGGCTAACATGGTGAAACCCTGTCTCTACTAAAAAATACAAAAAATTAGCCAGGCGTGGTGGCGGGTGCCTGCAGTCCCAGCTACTCAGGAGGCTGAGGCAAGAGAATGGCGTGAACCCGGGAGGCAGAGCTTGCAGTGAGCTGAGATCACGCCACTGCACTCCAGCCTGGGAGACAGTGAGTGTCTCAAGAAAAAAAAAAAAAAAAAAAAGGGTGGGGTGGGGGAGAAATCTGCCAGTAATGCGGCATTAAAAGAAAAAAGTTCTTTGGGAGGCCGAGACGGGCGGATCACGAGGTCAGGAGATCGAGACCATCCTGGCTAACACGGTGAAACCCCGTCTCCACTAAAAAAAAAAAAAAATACAAAAAACTAGCCAGGCGTGGTGGCGGGCGCCTGTAGTCCCAGCTACTCAGGAGGCTGAGGCAGGAGAAGGGCGTAAACCCGGGAGGCGGAGCTTGGAGTGAGCTGAGATCCGGCCACTGCACTCCAGCCTGGGCGATGGAGCAAGACTCCGTCTCAAAAAAAAAAAAAAAAAAAGAAAAAAATTTAAAAATTGAAATTAAATATTGA